>NW_026780160.1:0-52000 GCF_030144855.1 Hypanus sabinus
AAATAAGCGGACGGTGAGCAAAAGGGTCGGCGATGCGTTCAGAGCGGTTGTTCGTGATATTGATCACAAAATAGCCAGCAGCCAGGGTAAAAAGGGCGGTAAGAGGGGAGAGCGAGGGAACTGGGAGCGATTGTTTCAGGAGTAAGAGGATCGCGAAGATGGGAGAGGGCCACTTGTAACAAGGGAGCTGGAACCGGCAGGAAATCATAGGGAGGAATATGGCTACGAGAAGATGCTGGCACCTTTACCCCACCCCACCCCTGCCTCCAAAATTCCACATTGACCTTGTTTTGCTACCCTCCTCAAGCCGCTCGGCCCGAATCCCTCAGGCAGTCCTGTAGAGGGGGTAGGGTAACGTCACTGAGGCCCGTCGAAGGCAGAAGTGGGCGCGGGCTCGCTGTCGAAAATGGAGGCGAGGTCTGGCAGGGCGGGCTGGTTAGCGTGGATCACCTCTGCCGGGGGTAGAGGGAGGGTTCAGATTGAGGAGGAGGAGAGAACGAGAAGGTGGGGAGAGGAGAAGAGGGGGTAGCTGCGGAGAGAGGGAACGCTACATCAAAGGGGAGGGAGGGTTCGGAGGGAGCTTGACAGGAGAGATAGAGGCGTGGAGAGAGGTAGAGCTACCGTGAGGGGGAGGGAAATAACGCAGCGGTAGAGGGGGTAGGCACAATGGGGATCTCTGTGGGTGGGTGCATGACGACTGGCTCCAACAATCATATTTCACTTCTAGGTTCGAGAAGTAGCCCAGAATGAAATCGAAGAAGTGGATAATTTTGCAAAGCGGGACTCCACCCCTTCCCGTCCACTCACACGGACCGCGATCCCAATCAAATGCCATTCTTTCCCATTCATTCCCACAATCCGGACTCCAAATGACACCATCCCTTCCGCATTCCTAATGGGACGCACCCCTATCCATTCGCTTGCATCGTCCAGACTTCCACTGCGCCCCATCCCTTCACATTCAGTCCCACCATTTACTTCCCAATGGGCCTCGCCACTTCCCATTCAGTCCCACTGTTGAGAGAGCGATGAGGGACGGAAAGAAGATGAGGGACAGAGCGTTGAGATTGAATAAACAGGGTCGGAAGCGAGTGGAAGGTGAGGAAATGGGTGTTCCCCATTCAATGATGTTGAGAGACCGGTTGTCAATGGTAACCATCACAAAATGGCCGCCAGCCAGGATGAGATGGGCGGTGATAGAGGGGAGAGGGAGGGGACAGAGAGCGGAGTGTTTCAGGAGTGACGGCATGGCGAGGGAGGTAGAGGGCGATTCGTATCAAGGTATCTGGAACTGAGGGGGGGTCGGGTTCCCACGGGAGGAATGAGGCCGGCACCGCTTTCCTCCTTCCTCCTCCGTCTCCAAAATCCCGCCTTGACTTTTCTTTCGGGTCGAGCCTTTGGTCGCTCGGCCCGAATCCTACAGGCTGTCCCATGGGGTATGGGGGCGTGTCGTCACTGGGGCCGTCAAAGGCAGGAGGGTGCGCCAGCTTGCTGGAGAATACAGAGGCGAGGTCTGGCGGTGCGAGCTGGTCGGCGTGGATCACCACCATTTTCTGCAGTGGGTGGGGAAGAGGAAGGAATCAGATTGAGGAGGGGAGGGGAGAAAGAGTTGAGGTGAGGAGATGACTCACTACCCACACCCCCAGGCCCCTCTCTCCATCTGTTCCTACATCTCTCTCTCCTCACCCTATCCTCCTCCCTCTACCCCTCTCCCCACCCTTTTATTCCTTTTCTGCCACCATCTCTCTGAACTGTCTAGTCCATCAGCAATAACAGGAACGATTCTCTAATTCGATATAAGGTATGAAATTTGAAGTATAATCTCGGATAAATCCCCACTTGCAAAAGACAGTTTGCATTGAGCAGTCGTTGCCAGACAAAAAATACAGATATGGGCAATAAATTATCCAGTTTTAACGTAGCAAGCAATCACATGTACGGTACCGGACAGAATGGAACCCGTCTGCAATGATACAGACTACATCGGTTATGTTGATTAGGTCGGGACCGGGCGTTTTATTCTTTTCTGGCGTTCCCGGCGAGATGAAATTGTGCGATGTGAGAATTATGAGGACGGGTTTTACTGTTCCTGGCGAGGTGAAATTGGGCGATGTGGGGAATTATAAGGACGGGTTTTATTGTTCCCGGCGAGGTGAAATTGGGCGATGTGAGGAATTATGAGGACGGGTTTTATTGTTCCCGGCGAGGTGAAGTTGGGCGATGTGAGAATGATGAGGACGGGTTTTATTGTTCCCGGCGAGGTGAACCTGGGTGATGTGAGAATTATGAGGACGGGTTTTATTGTTCCCGGCGAGGTGAAATTGGGCGATGTGAGAATTATGAGGACGGGTTTTATTGTTCCCGGCGAGGTGAAATTGGGCGATGTGGGGAATTATGAGGACGGGTTTTATTGTTCCCGGCGAGGTGAAATTGGGCAATGTGAGAATTATGAGGACGGGTTTTATTGTTCCCGGTGAGGTGAAATTGGGCGATGTGGGGAATTATGAGGACGGGTTTTATTGTTCCCGGCGAGGTGAAATTGGGCGATGTGAGAATTATGAGGACGGGTTTTATTGTTCCCGGTGAGGTGAAATTGGGCGATGTGGGGAATTATGAGGACGGGTTTTATTGTTCCCGGCGAGGTGAAATTGGGGGATGTGAGAATTATGAGGACGGGTTTTATTGTTCCCGGCGAGGTGAAATTGGGCGATGTGAGAATTATGAGGACGGGTTTTATTGTTCCCGGCGAGGTGAAATTGGGCGATGTGGGGAATTATGAGGACGGGTTTTATTGTTCCCGGCGAGGTGAAATTGGGCGATCTGGGGAATTATGAGGACGGGTTTTATTGTTCCCGGCGAGGTGAAATTGGGCGATGTGGGGAATTATGAGGACGGGTTTTATTGTTCCCAGAGAGGTGAAATTGGGCGATGTGGGGAATTATGAGGACGGGTTTTATTGTTCCCGGCGAGGTGAAATTGGGCGATGTGGGGAATTATGAGGACGGGTTTTATTGTTCCCGGCGAGGTGAAATTGGGCGATGTGGGGAATTATGAGGACGGGTTTTATTGTTCCCGGCGAGGTGAAATTGGGCGATGTGGGGAATTATGAGGACGGGTTTTATTGTTCCCGGCGAGGTGAAATCGGGCGATGTGAGAATTATGAGGACGGGTCTTATTGTTCCCGGCGAGGTGAAATTGGGCGATGTGAGAATTATGAGGACGGGTTTTATTGTTCCCGGCGAGGTGAAATTGGGCGATGTGGGGAATTATGAGGACGGGTCTTATTGTTCCCGGCGAGGTGAAATTGGGCGATGTGGGGAATTATGAGGAGGGGTATTATTGTTCCCGGCGAGGTGAAATTGGGCGATGTGGGGAATTATAAGGAGGGGTATTATTGTTCCCGGCGAGGTGAAATTGGGCGATGTGGGGAATTATGAGGACGGGTTTTACTGTTCCCGGCGAGGTGAAATTGGGCGATGTGGGGAATTATGAGGAGGGGTTTTATTGTTCCCGGCGAGATGAAAGTGGGCGATGTGAGAATTATGAGGACGGGTTTTATTGTTCCCGGCGAGGTGAAATTGGGTGATGTGAGAATTATGAGGACGGGTTTTATTGTTCCCGGCGAGGTGAAATTGGGCGTTGTGGGGAATTATGAGGACGGGTTTTATTGTTCCCGGCGAGGTGAAATCGGGCGATGTGAGAATTATGAGGACGGGTCTTATTGTTCCCGGCGAGGTGAAATTGGGCGATGTGAGAATTATGAGGACGGGTTTTATTGTTCCCGGCTAGGTGAAATTGGGCGATGTGGGGAATTATGAGGAGGGGTATTATTGTTCCCGGCGAGGTGAAATTGGGCGATGTGGGGAATTATGAGGAGGGGTATTATTGTTCCCGGCGAGGTGAAATTGGGCGATGTGGGGAATTATGAGGACGGGTTTTACTGTTCCCGGCGAGGTGAAATTGGGCGATGTGGGGAATTATGAGGAGGGGTTTTATTGTTCCCGGCGAGATGAAAGTGGGCGATGTGAGAATTATGAGGACGGGTTTTATTGTTCCCGGCGAGGTGAAATTGGGTGATGTTAGAATTATGAGGACGGGTTTTATTGTTCCCGGCGAGGTGAAATTGGGCGTTGTGGGGAATTATGAGGACGGGTTTTATTGTTCCCGGCGAGGTGAAATCGGGCGATGTGGGGAATTATGAGGACGGGTCTTATTGTTCCCGGCGAGGTGAAATTGGGCGATGTGGGGAATTATGAGGACGGGTTTTATTGTTCCCGGCGAGGTGAAATTGGGCGATGTGAGAATTATGAGGACGGGTCTTATTGTTCCCGGCGAGGTGAAATTGAGCGATGTGGGGAATTATGAAGACGGGTTTTATTGTTCCCGGCGAGGTGAAATTGGGCGATGTGGAGAATTATGAGGACGGGTTTTATTGTTCCCGTGAGGTGAAATTGGGCGATGTGAGAATTATGAGGACGGGTTTTATTGTTCCCGGTGAGGGGAAATTGGGCGATGTGGGGAATTATGAGGACGGGTTTTATTGTTCCCAGCGAGGTGAAATTGGGCGATGTGGGGAATTATGAGGACGGGTTTTATTGTTCCCGGCGAGGTGAAATTGGGCGATGGGAGAATTATGAGGACGGGTTTTATTGTTCCCGGCGAGGTGAAACTGGGCGATGTGGGGAATTATGAGGAGGGGTATTATTGTTCCCGGCGAGGTGAAATTGGGCGATGTGGGGAATTATGAGGACGGGTTTTACTGTTCCCGGCGAGGTGAAATTGGGCGATGTGGGGAATTATGAGTACGGGTTTTATTGTTCCCGGCGAGGTGAAATTGGGCGATGTGGGGAATTATGAGGACGGGTTTTACTGTTCCCGGCGAGGTGAAATTGGGCGATGGGAGAATTATGAGGACGGGTTTTATTGTTCCCGGCGAGGTGAAATTGGGCGATGTGGGGAATTATGAGGAGGGGTATTATTGTTCCCGGCGAGGTGAAATTGGGCGATGTGGGGAATTATGAGGAGGGGTATTATTGTTCGGCGAGCTGAAATTGGGCGATGTGGGGAATTATGAGGACGTGTTTTATTGTTCCCGGCTAGGTGAAATTGGGCGATGTGGGGAATTATGAGGAGGGGTATTATTGTTCCCGGCGAGGTGAAATTGGGCGATGTGGGGAATTATGAGGAGGGGTATTATTGTTCCCGGCGAGGTGAAATTGGGCGATGTGGGGAATTATGAGGACGGGTTTTACTGTTCCCGGCGAGGTGAAATTGGGCGATGTGGGGAATTATGAGGAGGGGTATTATTGTTCCCGGCGAGGTGAAATTGGGCGATGTGGGGAATTATGAGGAGGGGTATTATTGTTCCCGGCGAGGTGAAATTGGGCGATGTGGGGAATTATGAGGAGGGGTATTATTGTTCCCGGCGAGGTGAAATTGGGCGATGTGGAGAATTATGAGGACGGGTTTTATTGTTCCCGGCGAGGTGAAATTGGGCGATGTGGGGAATTATGAGGAGGGGTATTATTGTTCCCGGCGAGGTGAAATTGGGCGATGGGAGAATTATGAGGACGTGTTTTATTGTTCCCGGCGAGGTGAAATTGGGCGATGTGGGGAATTATGAGGACGGGTTTTATTGTTCCCGGCGAGGTGAAATTGGGCGATCTGGGGAATTATGAGGACGGGTTTTATTGTTCCCGGCGAGGTGAGATTGGGCGATGTGAGAATTATGAGGACGGGTTTTATTGTTCCCGGCGAGGTGAAATTGGGCGATGTGGGGAATTATGAGGACGGGTTTTATTGTTCCCGGCGAGGTGAAATTGGGCGATGTGGGGAATTATGAGGACGGGTTTTATTGTTCCCGGCGAGGTGAAATTGGGAGATGTGAGAATTATGAGGACGGGTTTTATTGTTCCCGGCGAGGTGAAATTGGGAGATGTGAGAATTATGAGGACGGGTTTTATTGTTCCCGGCGAGGTGAAATTGGGAGATGTGATAATTATGAGGACGGGTTTTATTGTTCCCGGCGAGGTGAATTTGGGCGATGTGAGAATTATGAGGACGGGTTTGATTGTTCCCGGCGAGGTGAAATTGGGCGATGGGAGAATTATGAGGACGGATTTTAGTGTTCCCGGCGAGGTGAAATTGGGCGATGTGAGAATTATGAGGACGGGTTTTATTGTTCCCGGCGAGGTGAAATTGGGCGATGTGAGAATTATGAGAACGGGTTTTATTGTTCCCGGCGATGTGAAATTGGGCGATATGAGAATTATGAGGACGGGTTTTATTGTTCCCGTCGAGGTGAAATCGGGCGATGTGAGAATTATGAGGACGGGTTTTATTGTTCCCGGCGAGGTGAAATTGGGCGATGGGAGAATTATGAGGACGGGTTTTATTTTTCCCGGTGATGTGAAATTGGGCGATGTGGGGAATTAGGACCATAGGACCAAAGGACAAAGGAAGGACCAAAGGACAAAGGAGCAGAGGTCGGCCGTTCGGCCCATCGAATCTGCTTCGCTGTTGCATCATGAGCTGATCCAATCTCCACTTTAGTCCCATTCCCCCGCCTTTTCACCATAACCTTCGATGCCCCGACTACACAGGTAACTATCAATCTCTGTCTTAAATACACGCAATGACCCGACCTCCACTGCCGCCGTTGGCAACAAATTCCACAGATTCACCACCCTCTTGCTAAAATAATATTTTCGCATCTCCGTTCTGAATGGGCGCCCTGCAATCCTCAAGTCGTGTCCACTCGTACTGGACTCCCCCCACCAGGGGCAACAACTTTACCACATCCACTCTGTCTATGCCTTTTAACATTCGAAATGTTTCTATGAGGTCCTCCCTCATTCTTCTAAACTCCAAGGAGTACAGTCCAAGAGCGGTCAAACGTTCCTCATATGTTAACCCTCTCATTTCCAGAATCATTCTAGTGAATCTTCTCTGAACCCTCTCCAACGTCAGCACATCCTTTCTTAAATAAGGAGCACAAAACTGCACACGATATTCAAAGTGAGGTCTTACCAGTGCCTTATAAAGCCTCAATATCACATCCCTGCTCCTATACTCTATTCCTCTAGAAATGAATGCCAACATTGCATTCGCCTTCTTCAACACCAACTCAATCTGGACTCAACTTTCCGACATTATAATTTATTTGCCACTTCTTTGCCCATTCCCCCGTCTATCCACGTCTCTCTGCAGACTGTTTGTTTCCGCAGCACTGCCGGCCCCTCCACCTATCTGTGTATCATCAGCAATCTTGGCCATAAAGCCATCTATTCCATAATCCAAATCGTTGATATACAATGTAAAAAGAAGCGGCTCCAACACAGATGCCTGCGGAACACCACTGGTAACCGGCAGCCAGCCAGAATGGGATCCCATTATTCCCACTCTCTGTTTCCTGCCAATCAAACAAACCTCTATCCACGTATGTAACTTTCCTGTAATTCCATGGGCTTTTAAATTCCACGGGCTCTGAACTCACTTATCATTATTTTCCCGTTTGTTTCCTGAACGTCACCTCTGTGTGCACTGTTCCCCGTGTCCTGTCCCGCATTGCCGTGAACTGTTCCGTCTGGTTCACCGTCACTTTCACCTTCGATCGGTTTGTTGCCATTTGCTGTCAGAAACTGAAAACAAAGTACTGCACGGGGAGAACGGCGGCCGTGGTTCTATCGCCATCTAGCGGTCTGTTCCGTCTGAAAAACGGCCCACTCTACATCACTTACAGAGAGATCATTAACAATGTACCACGGTTCTGTTATCCGAATCCAAGTTACTTCACTGAACCGGTGTGGGTGGCGTTTGACTGGTTTGACATCGTTTTGACTCCGTTCCTCCCATTCGGCGTAATTCTGCTGCTCAACGCTCTGACTGTCAGGCACATTTTAGTGGCCAGTCGGGTCTGTAGTGGTCTGAGGGGTCAGAGCAAGGGGGGAAACAGCAGTGACCCGGAGAGGAGAGCCGGAAGAGGTCTGTGGATTTGCTCTTCACCCTCTCGGGTAGCTTCATCCTCCTGTGGCTGACGAATGTTGCAGAATTTATCAACTATCACATCACCGGGATAGGGACACAGGGGAATGACTCGGAAATTATTTTCACCGGTGCCGGATATTTGTTAAGCGTCCATCCAAAGTACCCGATGGGGATGACACAACGTCATTGATCCCCATGGAGGGGGTGGGATGATCGGACTTCTATTGTGGCCGATGGAATTTACCCCTCCATCCATTGATCCCGGTGTGGTTACTAACCATCCTTGTCTCCCGGTTGTGTGTCCCTACATCCACTGCTCTTGGAGGATTTGACCTTTCATCAGTTGTTCCCGGTGGCCGTGACGCTCCATCCACTCCTCCCTGTGGATGTGACGCTTCATATACTGTTCCTGACAGAGGCTTGTCCTTGTTCATTTCATCTGATGTCAACTCGTAATGTCTGTCGCCATGGAGACGATGCCTGCAGTATCGGCCGTCACTGACACTGAGCCCAATATCCATCACTTTTCCTGCCGTCTGACTCTCGGTTACTTTGGTCGAAAGAGCAGCTTACAGCCTTAGAATAAATTCTTAAATACACAAACATTATTATTAACTCCACTCGGCCGTCCGCTGGGTTGCTAAATTTGCTTCCCAACCATTTGTTTCGTCCTTCAAGCTGTTGACTTCCTTCGGATCGCATCATTGGAGTCATTCGCATCGAAGCGCCACGTACTTTGCTGCTCGCCTCACCTGCGTTTTCCGGCCGCTGTGTCTCATGTCCGCCCGTTGCGTGCGCCACCGGCCTCAGGCTCCCGTCTATTTTCTACTTCGCTTTTTTCTGACTTCCGTCCCATTGATTCGGTAAAACGGCGTCCCGACTGCTCAGGCGCCTCCCATATCGGCAGCTTCCCGCTCGGGGCTTCCACAGCTCAGCCAACGCCTACAGTATCTGCAGACTCCAGCACCGACTGGTCAGACAACGCTTCCCATATCCGCAGCCTCCAGATTTTGGCTCCCACCGCTCAGCCAATGCCTTCAGTATCTGCAGCCACCAGCGCTAAACGCCGACTGCTCAGACAACGCTTCCCATATCCGCAGCCTCCAGCGCTCTCAGGTTTCATGAGAACGCCTCCATCTACTGGGCTCCCCCCAATCTCACAGAACAGAGTATGTTCCCATTATTTTGTCATTATTCAGAATCAGAGAGTTATCGTCCCAACAGCGATGGAGCCTTCCCCTTTCAGTAGGGCTGGCCTGCTTCGTAAATCTAGCAGAATGGCACGGCCTTTTGCATAGTTAAGGGGAATATATACCGGCCTCAGCAATGACACCCAAATTAGAACAATGGATATCTTAAACAAAAAGTACTTTATGGTCCAAAGTCACCTATTTTTGTCTCATACAAATTCTCTACCATTGCTGATCCTATAACCATATACCAATTACTGTCATGGTCCGGTCCGTGAAATCCGCATTCCAGTTCACGTTCTGGACTACGTTCCTTATTCCAGGTTTTCCGGTTTTCCCCAGTTTCTGTTGAGGTAGCTGATTCTCGTTTGGGCCGGCTTCATAAATAGTTTCAGGATTCAGCCTCTGGCTGCTGGATTGTTCCTGTCCAAACCCCTGTCTGTTTCCCTTCCTTTCACCTTCCTCCTGGAGCCTTGTCTCTCCCTCGACCCAGGCCTCACTAATGCCTTGAACAATTTACCATTACATCCCAACTCCTATACTCAATGCTCTGAGTTATAAAGGCCAGCATACCAAAGGCTTTCTTCACCACCCTATCCACATGAGATTCCACCTTCAGGGAAATATGCAGCATTATTCCTAGAACACTCTGTTCTACTGCATTCCTCAAAGTCCTACCCTTTACCATGTATGTCCTATTTTGATTAGTCCTACCAAAATGTAGAACCAGGTCCGTGCACAGACTCTCCGGGCTGTTCTTTCACATCCACGAATTGTTACAGCACAGATGTGGGCATTTCCCCCACCGGCTTTCCGCCCGCCCCCATAGGTCTACCCCATCCTTCTCACTGTCCGACCAATAACCCGTTCCCCTGCGTGTGGTGCGCTGAGCCGCACAGACTGACGGGAATGATGAAGGAATAAGTCGCTGGGAATGATGAGGTGGAGTGGTCCGGCATTCGCTTGTTTAGATGGATTCGGTTTTCCACCAACACGAAGATTCAAGGGGGAGCCTGAAGAGATGGAGGATGGATTGTGCTCGTCATTTGGACAAACTAGAGTTCACAGGTAGGGTATCTGTATACGGGAGGGTGTCCACTTGATCTGCCGATTGAGGCAGATCATGTCCAGACTAAAGGGAAATCATGTCCTGACTTCAAAGTTCAGAATCAATTCTCCATCAAAGTACGTATATATCACAGCAATATGAGTCTCCGGTTCATTATCTTCCGGCCACTCACAGTGGATACAAAGAATGATAATAGAATCAATAAGAAAAAAAGAACTACACACACAGACGAATAAACAGCCGAAGTGGCTAAGACTGGGAACGGCATCCGGAGGCAGTCTTCGGACGGTGAGCCTCTCACCCGCATCGACTCTGAGGACAGGTGAGGAGCCGGGGCTCGGTTTCCAGCTCTGCAGTGAGGTCTGGGTTCAGGGGCATAGGGTCCGGGGAGAAGATATTCACCGGGGTAAATCCAGCCCGGCACCCCTCCACCTCCCCTACCCTCTCCCGGTCCTGAAGCAAATGGAGACACGTCTGTACCCAGATTAGGCGGTACTCCGGTCAGCGTCTGTTCTCCATGTTCGGGGTGGCTGAAGCTAAATCCTGTCTGTCGGTATAAAAGGCAATACCCTTTGGCTTTAGAAATGGAGGGATGTCAATGGAGCAGACTGATACGGCCGCTGCCTGGGGATCGCCAGGGGGTTTCTGGAGCTCGGGCTGGGCATGACAGTCAGCGAACCGCTAGTGATGCGATGCTGAATAGGCGGCAGGAGCTGGGAAACCTGAACGAAAAGATCCTGTCAGAATACAAAGTGGCCCATTGAGACCAAAGGCTGCGACTGTTGCCCGTGTTTCTCAGGAGAGCAGTCCACACACAACGGAAATCACCAAGGCAGTTCAGAGAAGAGAGGCCCGTGTTTCTCAGGAGAGCAGTCCACTCACAACGGAAATCACCAAGGCAGTTCAGAGAAGAGAGACACACATGATATGGCCATTAGAAGAAAAGACGTTTATAATGCCTGTATACTATTGAGTAACGGAACTTGAGATTCATATGACAGGAGACAGGGGCAAACTTAACATAAGAAACATAAGAAATAGGAGCAGGAGTAGGCCATCCGGCCCATCGTGCCTGCCCCGCCATTCAATAAGGTCATGGCTGATCTGTAAACTCAGCTCCTTCTACCTGCTATTTCCCCAGAACCCTTAATTCCCTTACTATGTAAAATCCTACCTAACTGTAACTTAAATATATTTAGTGAGGAAGCCTCAACTGCTTCCCTGGGCAGAGAGTTCCACCGATTCACCAATCTTCGGGAAAAACAGTTTCTCCTCATCTCTGTCCCAAATTTTCTCTCCTGAATCTTGAGACAATGTCCCCGAGTTCTAGTCTCACCTGCAAATGGAAACAAATTTCCTACTTCTATCGTATTTATCCCTTTCAAAATGTTACATGTTTTTATAAGATCCCCTCACTTTCTTCCGAATTTCGGAGAGTATAGCCCCAAGCGACTCAATCTCTCCGCATAAGTTAACTCCTTCATCTCTGGAATCAAACGGGTGATCCTCCTCTGCACTGCCTCCAAAGCAAGTATATCCTTCTTCAAGTATGGAGACCAGAACTGCACACAGTACTCCAGATGCGGCCTCAGCAGCACCCTGTACAGTCGGAGCATGACCTCCCTGCTCTTGAATTCAATCTCTCTGGCAATGAAGACCAACATTCCGTTTGCCTTCTTAATAAGCTGTTATACCGGCAAGCCAACTCTTTGCGATTCATGAACAGGAGCTCCCAAGTCCATCTGCACAACAGTATGCTGCAATATTTCACCATTTAAATGATAATCGGCTTTTCTATTATTCCTTCTAAAGTGGATGATCTCGCATTTACCAACGTTGTGTTCCATCTGCCGGACCTTGGCCCACGCACTTAACCTATCTTTATCCCTCGGCAGACTCTCCACGTCCTCTGTACAATTTGCCCTTCCACTCAGTTTAGTGTCAACAGGAAATTTTACTAAGCTACACTCAGTCCCCTCTTCCAAATCATCAATATAAATGGTAAACAGCTGCGGGCCCAGCACCGACCCCTGCGGCACCCCAATCACCACAGACTGCCAACCGGGGAAGCACACATTTATACCTACTTTCTCATTTCTATTGGTTAACCAATCCATTATCCATGCCAATATACATCCTCCGACTCCATGCATCCGTATCTTATATATAAGTCTCTTGTCCGGCACCTTATCGAACGGCTTATGGGAATCCAAGTATACGACATCCACCTGTTCCCCTCTATACACTGCCCTCATTATGTCCTCAAAGAACACCAGTTAGTGACAGTGATCTTATCGAGTTCCCCACCTCCCATTTCTTTCATAACATACTTCTTTGGCATATTAGACGTGTCCTACACCGTGAAGCCCGACACACATACTCGTTCAATGTCCCCGCCATTTCCTTATTACCCAATATCAATATCCCTTATCGTCTTCCGAGGGACTTACGATTATATCCCAACGAGTATCATTTATCGCCCTATCTCTAATAATGCATCGGTCGAATATAATTGTAGGACTCTGACCCTGGAACTGGTCAGAAATGCATTTATAATAAAGTCTGGTACCTTTCACGAGTTTGCATTTTAAAGAGAGATTTTGGTGACGATGCTTGCCACTAGATGGCGCCAGTGTAAGTAATCAGATTGAATAAAACGGTTGCAGGTTCCTGGAATGTTTTGGATAGTTCCTAGTTTCTCTTGGCATTTTCAGCTTTAATTGTCTTGAATTTCTTATTGTTTTTTATTGTGTGATGTTAATATTTTTGTGTTAATCCCTGTTAGGGAATTACCTTTTCCACAGAAGACTCAGATCCAGGCATCCGTTCGGAGACTCTGTGTTTACGTGACCTGGAGACCCGTCCAGAAGAGCAACGGCTCCGCTGACAATTGGTACAGGCACCGTGTTTATCGTTGAATTGAACGGGTTTAGTTTATTCAGCATTTCCATCTTTGGTATTGATCCAGGGAAGCTGGAGGGGAACACACCTCAGTCACGTGGCCTGGGGGTGTACAGCTGCAGGCTGGCAGGCAGGACCATGTAGTCTCGTGTCTGCAGCGGGAGGCTAAAGGATTCTGTGCTGATGCGGGCACTGAACAATGCACACACTCAATTCCATATTCTCGCAAAGGTATTCACCAGACCAGACCCAGTTGGCCAAACCACTCCCCAAACCTTTTTCATCATTCTGATCAATTCTCCTCCTCGGGAACGGGGGTGGGGGGGGGAGGTTCATATGAAGGGGGAAGGGGACCCGTGTACCGACAGGCCAGAAGTGGACAGCGCAAAGCAGTTTCGAATTTGCAAGTATTTACGAAGTCTCCCAGGAATCTCCGATCCCCCACTGTCACCATTATTCCCTGTCACGGCCACTCTGTACCTCAGCAGGTGAAGGCGCCCGCGCGCCTGTGGGTCCCGTCCTTTGGAGCGTCACAGAGCGAAGCTCCGGCACCTTTTCACTGGGCAGCTCCAGGTCCCATCCCGCGGGAGGGCAATGGATTCCGCGTTCAGTTTGCACAAAGCCTGGCGTCCCAGTATGTTAACGGGTGATTTACTGGCTATAACAAACGTTTCCTCAATCCCTATCCCGTCTACTCTAATATCCACGGGCTGGGATAATGGATCCGACAAGGGGACTCCGGCTATCCTCGCGGTTTTTATACTCATAGTACTCTCTTTCAGGCAGTGCCACAGAAGGGCTGACGGACGGTATCGATCAGGACATGGACTCCTTTCTTTGCTATTTCGACATCTAGGAATGGATCCTCCTGCGGGTCCTCATGAGCCCTGATCAGAGCTACTTGATTCGTCTTCCCCTCGCAGCCTCCCTACTGGGACCTGAAGGGTTTACGCCAAGTGAAATTTGACACTTCCCGGGGGGCTCAGTGGGTGATTCTTTCTAACTGCCCTCTCCTACTCCTTCTCTCCTCTCCGCCTCAGCTCACTCTGGCCTAATGCCCCTTTCGCCCAAATTTCCTACATTCGTCCTCCTCTAGTCGCGGGGCCTTGGCCAAACTCCTGTCTTCCACTCCCCTTTCTTTGTGTACTGCCCCTTTCTCCCGTGATCTTAAACAACCTATTTCGTTCCATGTCGGTCAGGGTCTGGGTTACCACATTCCGTTGCTGGGTCTGCCTGTTCAGATTGGTCAGTTAAAGGGCAGGGGCGACCTCGGGTCGGAAGCAGTTCGGGAAGGTTTGACCAGCCCAGCGGGCATTTTGCTGGTCCGGGGATGTTTCCGCATTTGCGTCCCAGGTGTCTTTAAGTCGAGCAATGACGTCAGTGACGGTCTTTCCTTTCTTTTGCACGCGCCGGGCAAATTCTGCGAAACCCCCATGTTGTCGAGCTGCGGCAAGAATAGGGGCTTTAAGTTCGCGCACCCTCGTTCCCAGCCTGTCGGCACCCTCGCCGACTGACGCTGGCCAGTCTCCCTCGGGAGTAGCCTTGGCAGCGAGAAGTTGGTCTCCACCCAGCCCAGGAAGTGTCGTATATGATACAGAGGAGCGCCCGTAAATCGCCAGGCAGCGGGTTAAACATTTGACAGTTCCGAGTGAGCTAATTATGAAAAGCTACAGGTTTTTAGTGGATCCGGGGCGTCGCTGATCGGACAGCGAACGTCAGTTGGAGTCCAGGGTTTTAAAATACGGATATCATCCACTAATATCCGGGGGATTTGAGAGGTCCCTTTCCAGTTTCTGGTGGAAACTCGACCCTCCATGAACAGAGCTTCCGTCCCCACCTGTAGGCTCCGGAAGAATCGGGCAAAGGGGCAAGGTTCCGGACCAGGCGAGCGAACATCTGGTGTATCACACCCTGGGCTGGCTGCCCGTTCTGGGGTCTTTATTGTTGCAATCCCGCTGCCATTTCTATAATCTCGATATCGTTCATGGAGAGCCACAGGACGGCGGAGGCGCCAGATGAGGCTACAAACCTCCCAATGGGGCTTCGGACTGACGCTAGAATCTGCCATTGAACTATTATTCTCCCATTTCTTGGCCTTTACCTTAGGGCGCTGGCGCCGCGTTCCCACCTCTTCCCATTCAGTAAAACATGTCAGTCAGTTCCCAATTAGGATCCCCACTCCCGTTCTCAGATTCTCCCTTCCGATATCCGGTATGTACCAAACTGATGGAGACTCCATGGGGCCAATCTACTTGGTCCAACACGTAAATCACTAGAAAAGGCAGCAGAGTACCTGTTACCCCCTGTCTCCAACTAAACCTTATAGGCGGACGAACCCGCAGGAATTCACGTGTCGCGCAATAATTGTTCTGTGTTCTTGCATTTTGCAATTTTCCTCCCTGGGTCCTTATTCACTGGGGCCACCGTGTTCGGATCGGCCGGGCGTCGTTCATGGGGGCGTCCTTTGTTCTCTTCCATTTCGCTTAACCAAGACTTACTGGCCTTAGGGAAGAGAGGGTAGAAGTCGGGAACAGCGGGTCTGACTGTGAGCAGGTTTGTGCTTCGTTTCGGGGTTGCTCTGTTAATGAACCGGAGTACTGAAATGAACGGATATTTCACCGCGCTTTGCACCTGCTCTCGGAATCTGGACTGAGTAGCGGCGTAAATGAACGTGTTCGTGGAGCAGCTGAAGTTCCTTAGCAAATACCCGGCATAGGCGGAAATAATTTCCGAGTCATTCCCCTGTGTTCCTATCCCGGTGATGTGATGGTTGATAAATTCTGCATCATTCGTCAGTCACAGGAGGATGAAGCTGCCGGAGAGGGTGAAGAGCAAAACCACAGACCTCTTCCGGCTCTCCATCTCCAGGTCACTGCTGTTTCTCCCCTTGCTGTGACCCCTTAGCCCCCTACAGACCCGACTGGCCACTAAAATGTGCCTGACTGTCAGAGCGTTGAGCAGCAGAATTACGCCGAATGGGAGGAACGGAGTCAAAACGATGTCACACCAGTCATACGCCACCCACGCCGGTTCACTGAAGTAACCTGGCTTCGGATAACAGAACCATGGTACATCGTTAATGATCTCTCTGTAAGTGAAGTAGAGTGGGCCGTTTTCAGACAGAACAGACCGCTAGATGGCGCTAGAACCACGGCCGCCGTTCTCCCCTTGCAGGACTTTGTTTTCAGTTTCTGACAGCAAATGGCAACAAACCGATCGAAGGAGAAAGTGACGGTGAAGCAGACGGAACAGTTCACGGCGATGCGGGACAGGACACGGAGAACAGTGCACACAGAGCACTGTTTGTTCAGGAAACAAACGGGAAAATAATGATAATTGAGTTGATACAAATCGAAATTCATTGAATTGCACTGGATCATATCGGAATCCTCATAATTCCCCACATCGCCTAAGTTCACCTCGCCGGGAACGTCAGAAAAAATAAAACCCGTCCTCAATAATCTCACATCGCCCAGTTTCACCTCGCCAAAAACAATAAAACCCGTCCTCATAATTCTCACATCGCACAATTTCACCTCGCCGGGAACAATAAAACCCGTCCTCATAATTCTCACATCGCCCAATTTCACCTCGCAACAATAAAACCCGTCCTCATAGTTCTCACATCGCCCAATTTCACCTCGCAACAATAAAACCCGTCCTCATAGTTCTCACATCGCACAATTTCACCTCGCCGGGAACAATAAAACCCGTCCTCATAATTCTCACCTCGCAACAATAAAACCCGTCCTCATAATTCTCACATCGCCCAATTTCACCTCGCCGGGAACAATAAAACCCGTCCTCATAATTCTCCACATCGCCCAATTTCACCAAGGCAGTTCAGAGAAGAGAGGCCCGTGTTTCTCAGGAGAGCAGTCCACTCACAACGGAAATCACCAAGGCAGTTCAGAGAAGAGAGGCCCGTGTTTCTCAGGAGAGCAGTCCACTCACAACGGAAATCACCAAGGCAGTTCATAGAAGAGTGGCCCGTGTTTCTCAGGAGACCAGTCCACTCACAACGGAAATCACCAAGGCAGTTCAGAGAAGAGAGGCCCGTGTTTCTCAGGAGAGCAGTCCACTCACAACGGAAATCACCAAGGCAGTACAGAGAAGAGAGGCCCGTGTTTCTCAGGAGAGCAGTCCACTCACAACGGAAATCACCAAGGCAGTTCAGAGAAGAGAGGCCCGTGTTTCTCAGGAGAGCAGTCCACTCACAACGGAAATCACCAAGGCAATTCAGAGAAGAAAGACACACATGATGTGGTCATTAGAAGTAAACACGTTTATAATGCGGGTATACTATTGAGTAATGGAACTTGAGATTCATATGACAGGAGACAGGGGCAAACCTAACATAAGAAACATAAGAAATAGGAGCAGGAGTAGGCCATCCGGCCCATCGTGCATGCCCCGCCTTTCAATAAGATCATGGCTGATCTGTCTGTAAACTCAGCTCCATCTACCTGGCTTTTCCCCGGAACCCTTAATTCCACTACTATGTAAAATCCTATCTAACCGTAACTTAAATATATTTAGTGAGGAAGCCTCAGTTGCTTCCCGGGGCAGAGAATTCCACAGATTCACCACTCTCTGGGAAAAACAGCTTCTTCCCTGAATCTTGAGACAATGTCCCCGAGTTCGAGTCTCCCCTACAAATGGAAACAACTTTCCTACTTCGATCTTATCAATCCCTTTCAAAATTATGCATGTTTCTATAAGATTCCCTCCCATTCTTCTGAATTCCAGAGAGTATATTCCCAAGCGACTGAATCGCTCCTCATAGGTTAACCCTTTCATCCCTGGAATAAACCTAGTGAACCTGCTCTGCACTGCCTCCAAAGCCGGTATATCCTTCCTCAAGTATGGACACCAGAACGGCACACAGTACTTCAGGTACTGTACCCTGTATAGTTGCAGCATGCCCTCCCTGCTTTTGAATTTAATCTCTCTAGTAAAGAAGACCAACATTCCGTTTGCCTTCTTAATAACCTGTTATACCTGCAAGCCAACTTTTTGTGATTCATGAACAGGAGCTCCCAAGTCCCTTTGCACAACAGTATGCTGCAATATTTCACCATTTAAATAATAATCTGCTCTTCTATTACTCCTTCTAAAGTGGATGATCTCGCATTTACCAACATTGTATTCCATCTAACGGACATTGGCTCACTCACTTAACCTATCTTTTCCCTTTTCAGACTCTCCACGTCTTCTGTACAATTTGCTTTTCCACTCAGTTTAGTATCATCGGAAATTTTTGCTACGCTACTCTCAGTATCCTCTTCCAAATCATCAATGTAAATGGTACGCAGGTGCGGGCCCAGTCCCAACCCCTGCGGCACCCCACTCACCACAGTCTGCCGACCGGCGTAACTCCCATTTATACCAAATCTCTGCCACCTATCCGTTAACCAATCCACTATCCATGCCAATACACCTCCTCCGAGTACATGCATCCGTATCTTATTCATAAGTTTCTTGTCTGGCACCTTATCGAACACCTTCTGGAAATCCAAGTATCCAGCTGATCTCCTCTATCCACTGCACTCATAATGTCCACAGACAACTGCAGTTAGGTGGTCAAACAGGACTTGCCCTTTCTGAATCCATGCTGCTTCTGAATAATGGAACCATTCCTTTCCAAATGTCTCGCTATTTCTTCCTTAATGACGGCTTTAAGCATTCTCCTGACATCAAATGTTAAGGTGACGGGCCTATAGACAATAGCCAATAGACAATAGGTGCAGGAGTCGGCCATTTGGCCCTTAGAGACAACATCGCCATTCAATGTGATCATGGCTGATCATCCACAATCAGTACCTCGTTCCTGCCTCCTCCCCATATCCCTTGACTCCGCTATTTTTAAGAGCTCTATCTAACTCTTTCCTGAAAGCATCCAGAGAATTGGCCTCTACTGCCTTCGGAGGCAGAGCACTCCATAGATCCACAACTCTCTGGGTGAAAAAGTCTTTCCTCAACTCTGTTCTAAATGGCCTACGCTTTATTCTTAAACTGTGACCTCTGGTTCTGGGCTCCCCCAACATCGGAAACATGATTCTTGCCTCTGGCGTGTCCAATCCCTTAATAATCTTAGATGTTTCAATCAGATCACCACGCATCCTTCTAAATTCCAGTGTATACAAGCCCAGTCGCTCCATCTTTCAACATATGACAGTCCTACCATCCCGGGAATCAACCTTGTGAACCTACGCTGCACTCACTGAATAGCAAGAATGTCCTTCCTCAAATTTGGAGACCAGACCTGCACACAATACTCCAGGTGGGGTCTCACAAGGGCCCTGTACAACTGCAGAAGGACCTCTTTGCTCCTATACTCAACTTCCCTTGTTATGAAGGCCAACATGCCATTAGCTTTCCTCACTGCCTTCTGTACCTGCATGCTTAATTTCAGTGACTGATGGACAAGGACACCTGGATCTCGTTGTGCTTCCCCGTTTCCTAACTTGACACCATTCAGATAGTAATCTGCCTTCCTGCTCTTACCACCAAAGTGGATAACCTCACATTTATCCACATTAAACTGCATCTGCCATGCATCTGCCCACTCACCCAAACTGCCCAAGTCTCAAGTCCAATCAGCATTCTCCTAACATCTTCTTCATAATTCACACGGCCACCCAGCTTTGTGTCATCTGCAAATTTGCTAATGTTACTTTTAATCCCTTCATCTAAATCATTAATGTTTATTGTAAATAGCTGCGGTCCCAGCACCGAGCCTTGCGGTACCCCACAAGTCACTGCCTACCATTCTGAAAAGGACCCGTTAATACCTATTCTTTCTTTCCTGTCTGCCAACCAATTTTCTATCCATGTCAGTACCCTACCCCCAATACCCTGTGCTCTAATTTTGCCCACTAATCTCCACTGCGGGACCTTATCAAAGGTTTTCTGAAATTCCAGGTACACTATATCCACTGGCTCTCCCTTGTCCATTGTCATTGTTACATCCTCAAAAAATCCAGAAGATTAGTCAAGCATGATTTTCCTTTCGTAAATCCTTGCTGACTCGGGCCGATCCTGTTACAGCCCGTCTTTTGCCTACATCCTTCCTTTAAAAATGCCCTGTGTTATGTACACCAAGGGTTCATATTTTCTGTAGATAATCGCTTTAAAATGTCGGGAGAATGAGACTGACTTCCGGACACTGTTTGAGCTGTTACAAAGAGAGAGAGGAGGTGTCCAATGCAGTGTGTGTGTGTGTGTGTGAGTGTGTGTGTGTGTGTGTGAGAGAGAGAGAGAGAGAGAGAGAGAGAGAGAGAGAGAGAGAGAGAGAGAGAGAGAGAGAGAGCGATAGAAACTGCTGGAAAGATTGATGTTATGATTTCTCTTCAAGTTGTTTACCTTTCCACAAGGAAACTTGCCTGCTGGTAAACCTCTTACAGAGAGAGGAGTGCGGAGCAGGTTGATGGACGGCTGTTGTCCAACATGTGGGGATAAATACCACGTCCGCTGATACACAGAGCGGCACGGGGTTTCGGACACTGGACGAGCTTTGTTGCACCCACAGGAAGATGGGGTTTTTGGAGGATTGATTCGGGGAATTCGATCAGTGGCTCTCGCAGAGTGAAAAGGAGCGACCAGTGGGGAATAATTTGAGAGTCCGCCCTCGCCTGCGTGATAATTGCACCACTGAAGAACGGTCGTACGTGTTATGGTGACAGTCGGTGACTTCAACAGGATTATTTGACAGGAAGATCGACGGCATCAGCTCACCTCTCACCTCTCTCTCTCTGTCCAAAGTCACTCAACTAACCACCTCGAACTGAACTGAACTCTCTTCATCATCGTAAGACTGTATCCATCCACCCCGAAGTTTGAAAGAGCCTAGTTTTGTTCCTATTTCCACACTTATTTCATCAGGACCCTGGTGCAGCCAAAATACCTATATCACACACAACAGACAAACCAATATATTGTACTCGAAACTGGTTAATGATATACAAAGCGCGTGTAGTAGAGCACAGCATTGGGAAACAGTCAACATTTAGTAAACAGCTCGCTGTTCAAGTGACGAGACCTCATTGCTGGCGGAGTATTCATTAGTCTCGCCACCCGAGGGAAGAAGTTATTACCCGGCATTCCTAGTGTTGATATTTATGCACCTTCATCCTGACCCCCGTGTGTCAAAGAGATCATGGGATGGGTGGTCGGGATTCTCAACAATGCTTTGACCCCTTCGTCTGCAACGTTCCTGTAAAATGTCACAAACAGGGCCGAGTGAGACCCCGATCACCCTGTCGGCGGTTTTTATTCTCCCCTCCATTGTCCCGTGGTTCGATGCCTTGCAGCTTCCGTACCATACAAAGATGGCACCGGACGTGACACTCTCCATGGTGTTCCAGTAGGCGCTGCTGTGGCTTCTTGACTAGTATGGAAATGTGGGTCCAGGTTAGATCGTTTCTTATGTACACGCCAAAGAACTTGGCATCTACTTGTAATATAAGCAAGATATGTGTATATATGTGTGTAAATATAACTCCCAAACAATTGAGATCGGCGGGGGTGGGGTGCGGGGGGGGGGGAGAATCAAAGCTTAGAGTCCTGAGATGGTAAAGTATGAAAGTTTAGTTCATTCACGGAATAAGGGATGGGAGAGATATTTTTAATCCAGGGTAAATGTAGAGAGAAGGCAATTACGCCGAATTCCACAGGTTCCACGTGGTAAAACGAGATAACAGTCGTAGATTTTATCCGTCATCGTTCCAAATCCATAAGAATTATCAACGAAAGTGACTTGTCACAGGAATATCGTCTTCAAGTGAATCGCCACACCACATACCCAGGCAAGGTTTAACACGTAAGTGGTCTCCACAGGATTCCCCGAACAAAATCCACTCCTGTGGATTATTCGAGGTGACAGGCACTCATTTGCTGTGCACTGGATCGATAAGACAGCCACCTTTGTGGGCACTGGAGAGTTCCAAACAGTGACCCTTGGCCACTGGCTTCCTTGTCTCAGTCCTTTCGTTCACTTTCTTTGTCTCCTTCTGACTGTGAGTGTCTATGTCCTCGCTTAAAACTAAACAAACTGGGAGTAATGTAAACAAGCTGCAAGTCAGACAGTCCCGCCTCCTTGAGCTCTCTCTCTCTGTAAAAATCAAAAGTGAGCTGAGAAAGTCAGCGGCTGACGTCATTGTTAGTCCCCACCTCACTCTGGCACTCTCTTAAAGTGACAGTCCACAGCAAACAAAACCGAGGTATTCATAACACTTTCCCAAAAGAACTTTGATGTAAAAGTGCAAAATTTTAACTGCAAACTACAGTATGTAAAACAATGCATGTATGGTTATCATGTAACACATTGCAGAAGCGTATACAAATACCAGATTCTACTTCACTATTAAAACTGTAAGCTTAGCATCTGGAAAAAACTATCAGCAATGATATTGTCCGTGTTTTTATATGCGTTATCACAATATCATATTCTTGCAAAATCAGACTCCAGTTTAACAATCTTCTGGTTTTGTCATTTACCTTACTCAGAAACACTAACAGATTATGATCAGTATAAACTACAAGTGGTATCTGCGCAGGACAAAGACAGACATCGAAATGCTGCAAAGCCAAGATGAGTGACAACAACTCTTTCTCTATGGTGGAATAATTTCTTTGATGCTCATCGTATTTTCTCGAAAAGTAAGCTACAGGATGTTCAACATCATCATCATCTTTCTGTAATAACACTGCCCCGGCAGCTTCATCACTGGCATCCACAGCTACAGAAAATGGCTTTGTAAAGTCAGGTGCCCTGAGCACAGATTGATGACATAAAAATGGCTTTCAATCGATCAAATGCCTACTGACAAGGCTCGGTCCAAACAAACTTTTCACCCCTCTTCAGGAGATTAGTCAGAGGAAAGGCGATATCAGCAAAGTTCTTGCAGAACGTACGATAATATCCAACCATTCCCAAAAACCTTCGAAGAGCCTTCTTACCAGTCAGAATAGGAACTTGAGAAATTGTCTGGACTTTTACCCGAACAGGAGCCCACTTGCCTTGACCTACAACAACACCAAGATAGGTCACAGTGTCATGGACATATTCACTCTTAGCTAAGTTAACTGTAAGGCTGGCCTGGGAAAGCCTGTCAAACAGCTTCTCTACTGCAGAGATATGCTCTTCCCAAGTGTCACTCCCTGTGACGAAGCCATCAATATAGGTATCTGTGTGTTCTAACCCTCGAATTACAGAATCAAACATTCCCTGGAATGTTCCTGGAGCATTTTTCCTTCCAAAAGGCAAAACATTGTATTCATTCAACCCAGATGGTGTCACAAACACAGAAATGTCTCTACCTCTGTCCGTCAATGGACACACCAATACCCTGTCAACAGATCAATCTTTGTAAGAAATTTAGCTTTTCCAACTTTATAGATGCGATCATCCACCATAGGGATAGGATAGGCATCTGTTTTTGTTACTGCATTTACCGTCCTATAAACAGTGCAAAATCTAACACTACATCAGGTTTGGGCACAATAACGCAGTGTGAGCTCCAATCTGATGCTGAAGGATTAATAATACCATTTTCCAGCATATAGTCAATTCCTTGCTCAGCCAATTTACACTTTTCTATGTTCAAGCGATATGGGTGTTGTTTAATCGGTTTGGCTTGACCAATATCTACATCAGGTACTGCGACCGTGCTTTGCTTGAGAACATCGGGAAATAAATCTTTAAACTTCAGAATTAATTCCTTCAGCTGTTGTTGTTGTTTTGGCTGCAGATGAGCCAACTTGTTATCAATGTTTTCTGGAACAACCGAGTTCATTAGTCTTACTGGGGCCATGTTTGGCTTGTGAAAAGTCTCAGACGAGTCAATGGTTTCATTCTCAGGGTTGCCAAATTCATATATTTTGACAACAACACTCACAGTTTGTGCCTGCTTGTCAAAAAAGGTTTTTTCATATTTATGTGCACCACCTGTGTTAGTTTACGTCAGTCGGGTGTTTTAATAACATAATTCACATCATTAATTTGGGAGACTATTTCATACGGTCTATTGAATTTCACCTGAAGTGGATTCGTCAAAATAAGGCAAGCACCTTATCTCCCACCCGGTATTTTCTTTCGTGAGCCCTGTTATCAAACCAACACTTCATTTTGTTTTGAGAAATCTTTTTGTCTCGCTAGACTACAGGCTTGGTGTAGTTTATTTTTGAACCTCAAAACATAGTCTAACGAGTTAACATCAATCCACTGTTCCTTTTAACAAGGTCTAAGGTCACTCTGCGACCAAATACGAGTTAAAATGGAGTAAAGCCCATTGATTCCTGTACTGACTCTCTTTCTGCGGACGAACGCAAATGTATTCCTTCATCCCAGTCTTTTCCATTTTCAACACAATATGTCTTAATCATTGTTTTGAGGGTAGAATGAAATCTTTCTAAAGCCCCTTGTGATTCTGTATGGTATGTAGATGATGCAATTTGTTTTGCTCCCAGTTCAGAAATTACCTGCTGGAATAATCCAGATGTAAAATTACATCCTTGATCAGACTGGATTTCTTTAGGCAAATCAAATAAAGTGAAAATCTTGGTAAGAGCCTTCGCCACAGTTTAAGCTTTAATATTTCGGAGAGGTATTGCCTCTGGGAATCAGGATGCAGTACACATAATAGTTAGCAGATACTGATGGCTAGCTTTAGTCCTTGGCAATGGGCCAACACAATCCACTATAACTTTGGAAAAGGGTTCAGCGAATGTAGGTACAGGCCACTGGGGTGAGCTCATTAGGTTTACCCACAACTTGATGAGTGCCTTTTGGAAACTCTTATTCAGGGTAAACATAACTTTATGAGTTAAAGCAAACTGATCTGACCATGTGGTTAAGGTGTTGAACTAGCGATCTGGAAGTCATGATTTTGAGCCTCAGCCGAGGCAGCTTGTGTGTCCTTGAGCAAAGCACTGAACCACACACTGCTCCTGCGCAATTATAGCCCAGTGGCAATGATTGGGGGGCGGGGGGGGGGGGGGGGCGGGGCACCATAAATAAATAAATAATAAGCTGCTTCAGCAACTGTCAAAGCAGAATAGGCTTGCTAAGCCTTCCCCTTAATTACACTTTGTAAGAGAATTTTCTTTCTGCTTTTTTGCCTCTCCAGCCTGAAACTGCCTCTGCCTTTCCCGAGCCTCCATCTTTAATTTTTCTCACTTGTACTGGAGCTCAAGCTCATGAGGTTTACTTTCAGGAAACACCTCCAACTCCTCCACTTTAAACACACCCTCAGATACATAATGTTCAGCTATCACCCTCTGCATCTGTGCCCTCCTCATTGTCAATTTCACCTTAGCAAGTATTAACGTTTTAGCAATACTCAATAACTCAATCCTTCTGGTGTCCTCTAATGCCTGAGAGGTTCACACTTCCAGATATCTATCAACATCCATTGCTGCTGATTTTCCACACACAAATAAATCAAAAGGGATGAAATCGATAATAAATCAATCCTTAAATCTGTTCATATGCCAGATGCAGGCCCCATTTTGTTACAAACTGTAACGCTTTAGAAATGAACCAGCAGCAACAGACTACTCCCAATGGCCACACATTTTATTTCCACGTCCCATTCCCATTCTGATATGTCTAACCATGGCCTCCTCTACTGTCAAAATTAATCCAAACTCAGGTTGGAGGAACAACACATTATATACCGGCTGGGTAGCCTCCGACCTGATGGGATGACATTTACTTCTCTAACTTCCGTTAATGACCCTCTTCCCCTTCTTACCCCAACACTGACATATTTAATTGTTTGCCTGTATTCCATGTCTCTCTGGTGCTTCCCCGCCCCACCTTTCTTTCTCCTGAGGCCTCCTGTCATATGATCCTTTCCCTTCACCAGCTCTGTATCACTTTCGTCAATCACCTTTCCTGCTCTTAGCTTCATCCCACCACCTCTGGTCTTCTCCTATCATTTCGCATTTCACCCTCCCCCCACTACTTTCAAATCTCTTAATATCTTTCCTTTCGGCTAGTCCTGACGAAGGGTCTCAGCCTGAAACGTCGACATTTCTTCTCCTTATAGTTACTGCCTGGCCTGCTGTGTTCCACCAGCACATTGTGTGTGTTGTTTGAATTTCCAGCATCTGCAGATTTCCTCGTGAGTGTTATGTGTATAAATGTGTATAAATATAACACGCAAACTATTGAGCTCCGGGGAAACAAGGCTTGGAGTCTTGAGATGGTAGAGTATGAAAGTTCAGTTCAACCACAGAATAGGTGATGCGAGAGATAATTGTAATCCAGGGTAAATGTTGAGAGAAGGCAATTATGTCGTATTCCACAGGTTCCGTGGTGGTAAAACGAGACAACAGTTGCTGTAGATTTTATCTGTCATCCTTCCAAATCCACATACTAATTATCACCCGAAGTGACTTGCCATAAGGGGTATCATCTTAAAATGAACTGCCACACCACTGCCAGGCAATGGTTAACACATAAGTGGTCTCCGCAGGATACCCCACATCAGATCCACTGCTATGGATCAAATGAGGTGACAACCACACTTACGATGTATGGAGAATCGATAATTAGCCCACCCTTGTGGGCAAAGGAAAGTTCCAAACAGTCACCCTTGGCCACTAGTTCCCTGGTTTCGATTCCTCCATTTTTCCTCCTTCGTCTCCATCTGACTCTGAGTGTCTGTGTCCTCGGTTAAAACTAAACAAGCAGCACGCAATGTAAACAAGCATAACAATGGCCACTCGCCACTGTGAGCTGACAAGTGTGCCAGTAGGTGGAATGACTGAGTGAATCCTTTCCCACATTCTCAGCAGGTGAATGGCCTCTCTCTAGTGTGAACTTGCTGATGTCTCTGTAGGGTGAATGACCGAGCGAATCCCTTCCCACAGATTGAGCAGGTGAATGGCTTCTCCCCAGTGTGAACTCACTGGTGTTTCTGTAGGTGGGATGACTGAGTGAATCCCTTCCCACATTCTGAGCAGGTGAATGGCTTCTCCCCAGTGTGAACTCGCTGGTGACTCTGTAGTTGGGATGACCGAGTGAATCTCTTCCCACAGTCCGAGCAGCTGAACGGCTTCTCCCCAGTGTGAACTCGCTGATGTCTCTGTAGAGTGAATGACCGAGTGAATCCCTTCCCACAGATTGAGCAGGTGAATGGCTTCTCCCCAGTGTGAACTCGCTGGTGTTTCTGTAGGTGGGATGACTGAGTGAATCCCTTCCCGCATTCTGAGCAGGTGAACGGCTTCTCCCCAGTGTGAACTCGCTGGTGACTCTGTAGTTGGGATGACCGAGAGAATCTCTTCCCACAGTCCGAGCAGCTGTACGGCTTCTCCCCAGTGTGAACTCGCTGGTGTAGCAGTAGGGTAGATGACCGAGTAAATCTCTTCCCACAGTCCGGGCAGGTGAACGGCTTCTCCCCAGTGTGAACAAGCTGGTGCCTCTGTAGGTGGGATGACCGAGTGAATCTCTTCCCACAGTCCGAGCAGGCGAACGGCTTCTCCCCAGTGTGAACTCGCTGGTGTTTCTGTAAGTTGGATGACTCAGTGAATCCCTTCCCACATTCTGAGCAGATGAATGGCTTCTCCCCAGTGTGAATTTGCTGGTGTCTCTGTAGGTGGGATGACTGAGTGAATCCCTTCCCACAGACTGAACAGGTGAACGGCTTCTCGCCAGTGTGAACTCGCTGATGTACCAGTAGGGTAGATGACAGAGTGAATCCTTTCCCACAGACTGAGCAGGTGAATGGCTTCTCCCCACTGTGAACTCGCTGATGTAGCAGTAGGGTAGATGACAGAGTGAATCCCTTACCACATTCTGAGCAGGTGAACGGCCTCTCCCCAGTGTGAACTCGCTGATGTACCAGTAGGGTAGATGACAGAGTGAATCCTTTCCCACAGACTGAGCAGGTGAACGGCCTCTCCCCAGTGTGAACTCGCTGATGTCTCTGTAGGTGGGATGACTGAGTGAATCTCTTCCCACAGACTGAGCAGGTGAATGGCTTCTCCCCAGTGTGAACTCGCTGGTGAGCCATTAGGGTGGATGACCGAGTGAATCTCTTCCCACAGTCCGAGCAGGTGAACGGCTTCTCCCCAGTGTGAACTTGCTGATGACTCTGTAGTTGGGATGACTGAGTGAATCCCTCCCCACAGACTGAGCAGGTGAACGGCTTCTCCCCAGTGTGAACTCGCTGATGTACCAGTAGGGTAGATGACTGAGTGAATCCTTTCCCACAGACTGAGCAGGTGAATGGCTTCTCCCCAGTGTGAACTGGCTGATGACTCTGTAGTTGGGATGACTGAGTGAATCCCTTCCCACAGACTGAGCAGGTGAACGGCCTCTCCCCAGTATGAACTCGCTGATGTCTCCGTAGGTTGGATGACTGAGTGAATCCCTTCCCACAGACTGAACAGGTGAATGGTTTCTCCCCAGTGTGAACTCGCTGGTGAGCCATTAGGTCAGATGACTGAGTGAATCCTTTCCCAGAAATTCAGCAGATGACCAGCCTCTGCCCAGTGTGGTGTGAACTGACTGCTGTGTCCACAGGTGGAAAGACTGTCTGAACCCCTTCTCACACACAGAACAGGTGAATGGCCTTGCCCAGTGTGAACATGCTGATGTACCTTCAATTGTGATAACTGAGTGAATCTATTCCCACTGTCTGAGCAGGAAGGGTGGTCAATTGGATCCCTGGATCCACTTCTTAAATATCCAAAGAGAGACAACAAATCTGGCGTGCCATGTTTGAGCTTCCTGGAGACGAATTCGTTCTCAGTTTTAACCTGTAAAAAGATTTACAAAATCCATCAATGGGTGTAGGACATTTCAGATGAGATTACTTGAGCTGCCAAGGTTTGATCTGGTATCACACTGTTACAGTGAGGTTAAACCCAAGTTGGACAGAGAAATCATCTTCTGACTGGGCAGACTGCTGGTATCTGGAATGACCATCAATTCCCTGACGCTCTTCCTGTTTCTATAAGAATGGGGCATTCCTGCCGTCTCCAATCTGTGACCTGGCTCAGTCTGACTCTCTCCATTGGTATTATTCCCTGTTCCTGCTGAGCTTCATGGGTGCCTGGCCCCACAGTAACTGAAACACTCTCACGCAAGTAGTCTTCCTTGACGTGCAGCTGGGATCTTCTTTTATGTATTATTAACTTAAAGTGCCACAGTTTTAACGCCATATAAAAAATTCCTGCTGAAATGACTGGTTGGTTCGCACGACTGTCAAAAGGGGTTAGAGTGAATTTTTGTATTATTCCAGGTTCTTGTCACGATCATAGAAAATTTCAACACAGAAACAGGTCCTTTGGGCCATCTAGTTTGTGCTGAACTATTTAAACTGCTCACTCCCACACCGCTACCATCCAGGTACCTACACGAACCGCTTAAATGTTGAAGTCGAGCTCTCATGCACCACTTGTGCTGGCTGCTCATTCCACACCCGGATGACCATCGGTATGAAGAAGATTCCCCTCATGTTTCCCCTAACATTTCACCTTTCACCTTTAACCCATGGCCTCTGGTTGTCGTTCCACCCAATCTTCATGGAAAAAGCCAGCTTGCATTAACACGATCTGTGCCTCTCTATCACAATCAAATCTCCCCTCAATCTTCTACATTCCAAGGAATAAAGTCATGATTTGTTCAATCTTTCCTTCTAACCCAAGTCCTCCAGACCTGGCAAAATCCTTGTGAATTTTCTCTGAACTCTCTGAACCACTTTTACATCTTACCTACAGGTTGGTGACCAAAACTGCACAGAATTCTCAAAATTAGGCCTCACCAATGTCTTCTAGAAGTCAACATAACAGCCATCTATTGTTATCAGTACTTTGGTTCATGAAGGGCAATGGGCTGAAATCATTCCTTCCATCCCTATCTACCTGTGATACCACTTTCAGTGAATTAAGGACTTGTATTCCCAGGTCCCTTTCTTCCACAACACTCCTCCGTGCCCGACCAGTCACCGTGAAAGACCTCCCTTGGTAGGTCAAACCAAAGTGTAACAACTCACACTGGTCTGCATTAAATTCCATTTTCCATTTCTCAAACCATTTTCCCAGCGGGTCCAGGTAGCACTGAAAGCGATGATAGTCTTCCTCACTGTCCACTACACCACCAGTCTTGGTGTCACCCACAAATTTGCTGATCCAGTTAACCACACCATCATCCAGATTACTGATATAGATGACAAACAGCAACAGATCCAGCACTGATCCCTGTGGCACACCACCAGTCACAGGCTTCCAGTCAGAGAGGCAACCATCTGCTACCACACTCTGTCTTCTCCCAAAGACAATGTCTCATCCAATTTACTATCTCATCTTGAATGCTGAGTGACTGAACCTTCTTGACCAACCTCCCATATGAGACTTTGTCAAGTACCTTGCTAAAGTCCATGTAGACAACATCCACTGCCTTGTCTTCAACCACTTCCCTGATAACTTCCTGGAGAGACTCTATAAGATTGGCGAGAGCCATGCTGTCTATCCTTTATCAGTCCACACCTATCCAAATACTTACAGTATATACTTGGTTCCTGCACACAGATTCCAATAACTTTCCCAGTACTAATGTCAAGCTCACCAATGTATAATTTCCTAGTTTATTTTTACAGCCTTTCTAGAACAGTGGAACAACATTGTCTGTCCTCCAATCCTCCAGTACCTCACCTATCACTAAGGATGATTTAAATATCGGTGCTAAGGCCCCAATAATTTCTGCACTTGTCTTCTGTAGGGTCCAGGTGAACAACTTGTCAGGCCCTGGGGATTGATCCACACTAATTTGCCTCAAACCCCTCCACCTCTGTAATCTGTACAGCGTCCATGAAGTTGATGCGGCTTTGCCTCAATTCTGTAGACTCTGTGTTCATCTCTTGAGCAAATACGGATGCTAGTTTATGCTATCCTTTCATATGGATTACCATTCTGATCTTCCAGAGAATTATTTTTTTCCCTTGCAATCTTTTTGCTCGTAACATATCTGCAGAATCCCTGAGGATTCTCCTTCACCTTGGCTGCTGGGGCAACCTCATGCCTTTATTTCTTTCATGAGTGTTCACTTGAATTTCCTGTATTTCATAAGTACCCCATTTGTTCCTATCTGCCTGTACCTTGTATGCACCTCCTTTTTATTGATCTGTGAGAGGAAAGCCAAAGGGGTTATAGATCTGCATGGTGAGAGGTGGGGGTAAGGACGATTAAACTAAAGTTGCAGGGGGAATGGGAGCCTGAATAACAGAACAGATAGTGGTGGGGTTGTGGAGACAGATGTTGTTCAGGCCTCAGGCAAAGTCAGGAATGAAAAAGTTGAGCATGGTGCAGTGAATATGCTGAGCCCTGTATATTTCAATACAAGGAGCAGCGTAGGAAAGGTGGATGTGTTCAGGGATGGATTAACACCTGGAATCAACACTAGGATCTGGCAACTGTGGATTGGGACAGGCTGCCTTTTGGCAAAGGTGTGTTTTGTAAATGGGAGGCCTTCAAAGCGAAATTTTGAAAGTACAAAGTGGGTATGTCAGAATAAAAGGTAAAGATAGAAACTGTAGGGAAACTTGGATTGCAAGAGATATTCAGACCCTGGTAAAGCACAAAATGGAATTGCATAACAGGGATAGGCAGTCAGTTTCTTATGGAGTATAAGAAATGCAAGAGAACACGTAAGAAATCAATCAGGATGGATAAAAGATGGCATGAGGTTGCTGTCACAGAAAAGGTGAAGGATAATCCTCAGGGATTCTAGTGATAGATTAAGAGCAAAAGGATTGCAAGGCACAAAGTTGGTCCTCTGGAAGACCGGAATGGCAATCCACGTGTGGAACAAAGCAGATGGGGGAGACATTAAATATTTTTCAAACTCTATTTACTCAGGAGATGGACAAAGGGTCTATGGGAGTGTGGAAACGTGGCATTAACCACTTCAACCCCTGGGGGAAAAAAACACTCCTCTGGCCACTCACACGCTCAATACCCCTCATCATTTTATACACCAAAAAATGTCTCTAAATATAAACAAGGAATTTATACATTGCACAATCTACTTTCCATGATTCAGTACATTTACACAGACAGGTGTGTAAAAAGGGCCCAACGAATATCAGGGACAAACAGGCCCAATTCACCACAACCACAAACTGTTCCTGCTGCTACCATCCAGGAAACGGTACCACAGCAAAAGGAGCAACAGGCCCCGGGACATCATCTTCCAACAGGTTTGATGTTGTGTTTGATGTCATTACGTACCCAGAGAGAATGGGACAAAACATGTTCTCACCGATAGAAAAGTCCAGCGCAAGAGGAGGTAGAGGACGCAACACACACAAAATACTGGAGGAGCTCAGCAGGCCAGGCAGCATCTATGGAAAAGAGTCCTAATGCCGATTTTCTCAACTGCTGATGTAAAAGATTTTGTTGTCTTTCTTCCAGTTCCTAATCCTTGCATTTAGATAGCTGGAGCTCAGCTCTGCCTGAGAGATCCATCGGTTCCCATTCCCTCAGCGGCCGGAAGCACCCCGGGGCCCGTGTACGGATCGAGGGGCTGAGAGAGAGGGAAGAGAGCAGGACTGTCCCGGGATTGCTGGCCACGGTGTCGGAAATTCAGAGGAATTATCCCGAAGTCGGTGTTTAAGATAAAAACACGGAGAATCACTCTTACCTTCGACCGACATTTTCAAAGGCTTCTGTGTACTGTGCGCATGCGTGAAAGTCAGGGAGGCCTCAGCCTGACGCCTGCGCATTTCATCGGCACTCAAGCGCCGGCGAAATTCTTAACTCATGGCCCTATGGGTAATCACGGTGCCATTAAACATTTCTGCAAGCACCGGTTCAATGTCCATATCTCTTTTTGTTTTATCTTGGGTATAGGAAAAATCTGCAGCTGTTTTAACGCAGAAAGCGGCTCCCATAAGTAATATACTCAATATCAACGTGTCTCTAATGCCAAAGTAAAATGCAGATATAAAAACACAGGAGATTCTGCAGTTGCTGGACACACACAAAACGCTGGAGGAACTCTGCGATTCAGAGAGCAACTAAGCAGCGGAGTACACAGGCTAGGCATGCGGAAGGGGCTCTGCCTAAACGTTTTCTATTTATTCCTCTCCAAAATTTCTGCTTGATCTGTTGATTTCCACCTGTATTTTGCAGAAATTAACCACCTTTTTTTTCGATCAACCAGTTTCCAAATGCTTCCAATCTTTCACTTTTAACCACATCCTGCTGGTCTTATTCGTCCTCCTCCTCTGGACCCCATCTCTCTCTGGAGCCCCTGATTCAGGCTGGCAACTCTTTTGTTTCTGACTCTGCACCATCGAAGATTCACTCGCTTACCTCCTGTCAGATTTTAGAGGTGCATTGTGTTACAAGACCGCAGGTTCGTTTACTGTGAGTGTCGCTTTAAGTGCCTGAGAGAGGAGGGCTGTGACGTCAGACTCAAGCTGCGGCAGCCTGAGGGAGCGGGAGAGGGAGAGGGAGACAAGCTGTTGGAACTTCAGCGTGTGACTGCTATAGGCTGCAACTCTTCCATGCCCAAAAGGTTGGGTTGATCTGATCATCGGCACGCAGTGCACAACGGATGTGTGACTGTCACTTCGTATAATTCATATGTGTGGATTTGCTGGAGTACCCGTGGTATCACTTTTGTTGGCCCCTTACCTGGTTTCGGGGTGTTCTGTGGTAACCACTTGAAGACGATATTCCTGTTACTGTCACCTGGTGATATTTCTAAGTGGATTTCGGAACTAATCGACGGATAAGATCTTCGGCGACTGTTATTTCGTTTACCCAGCGTGGAATCTGTGTGGAATTCTTCGTAATTGCCTTCTCTCTACATTTTCGTGTGGATTTACAACTCTCTTCTCCCACTCACTTATTCCGTGGATTACTGAACTGTTCTACTTTAACATCTGAAGACTTTAAGCATTGTTTCCCGAGCTTCGTCCGGAGACCTGAACAACGTCACAACCACAGTGAGCTCATCGTCTTGTTCAGCCCGGAGAAAATCATGCAGGGAATTCATGCAGGTGTATAATATGATGAGAGGCATCGGTCGTGTGGATAGACAGAGGCTTTTTCCCAGGGCAGAAACGGCTAACACGAGGGGGAATAGGTTTAAGCTGCTTGGAAGTAGGGACAGAGGACATGTCAGAGCTAAGGTTTTAAAGCAAAGAGTGGTGTTTGTGTGGAATGCATTGCCAGCGATGGTGGTAGAAGCGGATACAATAGTCTTTTAAGAGACTCTTAGATAGGTACATGGAGTTTAGGAAAATAGGTGGCTATGCAGTAGGGTAATTCTAAGCAATTTCTAGAGTAGGTTACATGGTTGGCAGCCTGTCATCTCAGGGAGAGTGAGAGCGGAACGGCCCGGGTAGATTTTGATATACTGATATGGAACAGAAATGTGGGCAGGGACCAGATGGGCCGAGTGGCCTCCCTAGTTTGCATCGTGAGTGTGGTAGTTTCAATAACTACCTGAGACACGGGGCTTGATACAGAACTGATTTATCTTTCACAGATCCACGATATTAAACGCCAGTTTAGTTTAAGGCTAACATCAGCAGAACAGACTCCTCCAATGCTCAGTGACCAGGGTTCAGTCCTGGGTGCGATGAGCAGCCGCAAGAACTGCAGAATCTGACAGTAACAGTCCCTCATGAACCTGCAGCTGCTTTCAGTCACCGTGATGGTTAAACATTTAACACAGGACTCCGCCTCCCGCTCACTGACATGTAAGACACAGTCGATTTCTGTCCGCCATTAGTCTCTCCCTTTTCCGACTTAAACTTTGAAATTTCAACTTTATTCAGTGGGATCTGTCGAGCAACAGTTATGATTATGGCCCCGAGAGGAACAGAGGATTCAGGCGCTGTGTTATCTCCATTGGTGCGAAGCGATGTCAATTACTCGTTACACCCAATAGTACAGGCGAAACAGCCGAGAGATCGTCTCCCCCGCTTCATCGGCGGGATAAACCTCAAAGTAAATGTCCCGCTTTTTGATTTCTTTCCGCTTCCCTCCGAGGGAAGTTGGGGGCGCTTCTGAAGCGTCCCCTGCGGCCTGAGTCTGATGTATCGCCGAGAGGTAGGAGGAGAACACTTGGCGAATCGGCTTGTTGCTGACTCCCCGGGGACGGAGGGAATGAACCCAGCAGGGGAAGGAAGGGGGTGCATTTTATTGGAAAGATGGAATGGTGGCGAACAGAGGGATTCACCACATTGGGGGTCAAATCGGCAGTCTATTGACCTATAGGTGGGGACAATGGTCCGAGCAAAGAGGGGGGCGAATGGACCAGTCCAAGGACATTGAATGACAGGACGGTTTGGAGGGGCCGAGTGGCCTTCGTCTGTTCCGGTAGTCGGGCTGTTTAAAGACCCTTCCTGGGCCTGTAAGATGTCCCAGTGGGTGTTGTAGGGACCAATACTTGGAACCCAGTTGTTCACAAACTGTGTCCACTATTTGGCTAAGAGACCAAATACAACATTTCCAAATGAGTTATTGACACAAAATGCATGTTCATAGAAACCGGACAGCACAATTCAGGCACTTCAGCCCACAATTCTGTGCCGAACATGCCCTTAACTTAGAAATTACCTAGGGTTACCCATAGCCCTCCAGTTTTCTAAGCTCCATGTACCTGTCCAGGAGTCTCTTAAAACACCCTATCGGTTCCGCCTCCAACGCCTCCCCCGGCTGCCCATTCCACACACTCATCACTCTCTGTGTAAAAACAACTTTCCCTCTCATGTTAGCCATTTCAGCGCTGGGAAAAAGCCTCTGACTATCCACACGATCAATTCCTCTCATCACCTTATACACCTCTATCAGGTCACCTCTCGTCCTCCATCGTTCCAAAGAAAAAAGGCCGAATTCACTCAACCTATTCTCATAAGGCACGTTCCCCAATCCAGGCAACATCCTTGTAAATCTCCTCTGCACCCTTTCAATGGTTTCCACATCTTTCCTGTATTGAGGCAACCAGAAATGAGCACAGTACTCCAAGTGGACTCTAACCAGGGTCCTATATAGCTGCAACATTACCTCTCGGCTCTTAAACTCAATCGTACGGTTGATGAAAGCCAATGCACCTTATGCCTTTTTAACCACACAGTCAACCTGCATAACATCATTGAGTGTCCTATGGACTCGGACGCCAAGATCCCTCTGATCCTCCACACTGCCAAGAGTCTTACCATTAATACTATATTCTGCCATCATATTTGACCTAACAAAATGAATCACCTCACACTTATCAGTGTTGAACTCCGTTTGCCACTTCTCAGTCCAGTTTTGCATCTTATCAATGACCTGCTGTAACCCCTGACAGCCCTTCACACTATCAACAACACCCCCAACCTTTGTGTCATCAGCAAACTTACTATCCCATCCCTCCACTTCCTCATCCAGGTCATTCATAAAAATCATGAAGAGTAGAGGTCCCAGAACAGATCCCGGAGGCACACCAGACAGACAGACAGATATACTTTATTGTTACCGAGGGAAATTGGGTTTTGTTACAGTCACACCAACCAAGAATAGTGTAGAAATGTAGCAATATAAAACCATAATTAAACAATAATAAGTAAATTATTCCAAGTGGAAATAAGTCCAGGGCCAGCCTATTGGCTCAGGGTGTCCGACACTCCGAGGGAGGAGTTGTAAAGTTTGATGGCCACAAGTAGGAATGACTTCCTTTGACGCTCAGTGTTTCATCTCGGTGGAATGAGTCTCTGGCCAAATGTACTTCTGTGCCAAACCAGTACCTTATGGAGTGGATGGGAGTCATCCACTAGTCCACTAGTAATAGACCACTAGTCACAGACCTCCATGCAGAATATGACACGACTACAACTACACTTTGTCCTCTGCGGCAAGCCAGTTCTGGATCCATTGCTTCCTTACTTTCTCAATCGGCCTTCCTTGTTAAAGCTCATCTGAAAATCCAAGCAAACAACATCCACTGCCTCTGCTTTATCTATCTTGCCTGTTATTTCCTCAAAATATTCCAAGTGATTTGTTACACACGATTCCCTGCAAAGGAATTCTGCTGACTTTGTCCAACTTCATCATGCCTCCCCAATTACAGTACCCAAAACACTCACCCTTAATACACCCGAACATATTCCTGACCACTGAGATCAGACTAACTGTCTTATAATTTCACTGGACAACAATTCTTTTTTTTCAAAAGTGTTGCTTCCTCTGAATTTTTTTTGTTTATGATAAACTGCTTGAAGATTAACACAAATGTAATTTAAGACTACTTGTATCACGCAGGAATTTAGAAAAATGACAAATTAACTTTTATTGAACATATTGTCTTTAATTGCATCATGGTGCTGATGCTTTGCAATAGTGCAACCAAGATATAAATATTTTGTTAATGATTTTCAATCGTACTCAGTGTCTGAGGCTTCTCGCTTAAGTGTCCAACACTAATTTGCTGCATTGCTGGATTCAGTTGCCCTGGTATGTTTTCTCCATGACCGCAATGTCCTGCTGAAACCTTTCACCATGCTCGTCACTAACAGCACCAAGATTTGCAGGGAAGAAGTCCAAATGTGAATGCAGAAAATGAATCTTTAGTGACATGTTGCATTTTATGGTTGTATATGCATGGTTTCAACCAGCTGCATGAAGTTTGGTGCTCTGCTGATGCCGAGAAAAATTTCAGCAGCTTCCTTGAATGCCTTCCTTGCCATTTTTTCTGGTCCCACCAGAACTTCTTCAAATTGCCTATCAGTGATGATCTGTTTGATTTGTGGACCAACAAAAATGCTTACTCTGGGAAGCATCCGTCTCAAATATCAAAATCCTTCACAGAAATGTTTGTGCCTGGTGATAGCAAATTCCATCCTTACAGTCCTGAACCCAATAATTATTACTAAAACCTGTCCTGCCATGCAGCAGCAGCGCCGTGTAAGCATGCCCAAGCATGCCTGAACAAGATAGGAAACTTTCCAGCTTACATTGCAGGCAACATTTTAATTGACCTGAATTATGAATTGAAATAATACGAGTGATTTCAAAAATTGGTGCATCACAGGGAAATTTCATGGTGGTTTTCATGATCAGTGGTCCAAAATTCATCAGATACACCTAAAGGTTTTCAGGAAGCAAAACCTTTGTTGTCCAGTGTTTTCTTTCTTCTGCCTCCCTTTTTTCTTAAAAAGTGGTGTGACATTTGCAACTTTCTAGTCCGCCTGAACCATTCCAACATCTAGTGATTTGTGATCACTTGAAGAGAAAACTAAGGGGAAACTTCTTCATTCAGAGGCGGGGAGAGTGTGCACCGAGCTGCCAGAGCAAGTGACAGGGACGATTTCATTCTTCAAGAGAAGGTTGCTTACGTCCATGGATGAGAAGGATATGGAGGCTATGGTCTAGGTGGAAGTTTTTGGAACTCAGCAGATTAATGTTTTGGCATGGACTAGATTGGCCGAAAGGGGTTTGCCTGTGTTGTAATGTTCTATGACTCTAATGCCTTCACGGTCTCTTCAGCTACCTCTTTCTGAACCCTGGGGTGTACACCTTCTGGTCCAGCAGTCTTATCTACCTTCAGGCCTTTGTGTCCGATCACAAGAGAGGGAATGCTTACGAAATGGCTTTTTAGAGCAGCTGATGGTTGAGCCTACTCAGGTAACTGCTACCTTAGTTTTGGTGTTGTGTATTAACCCAGAACTTATTAGGGAGGTTAATGTAAAGGAACAGTTAGAAGGCAGTGATCATAATTTGATTGAATTCCCACTGCAACTTGTGAGGGAGAAGCATAGGTCACATGCGGAGTATGGCAATGGAATAAAGGGAATTACAGAGGCATGAGAGAGGTGATTCCCCAGGTGGCTGACATCTCTGAGAATAGTCCATAACGTACAGGATAGATATGTCTGGCAGACGTATTTCTCAAACAGTGGGGCTGGACTACCACGGCTGACAAAGGAAGTTAAGGACTGTATAAAAGCCAAGGAAAGTGTGTATAAGTTAGCAAAAGTGAGTAGGAAGTTAGAAGATTGGGTTTCTTTTAAAATCCAACAACGGGCAACTAAAAACAAAACAAATTATAGTCCAGTTAGCCTAACCTTAGTGCCTGGGAAAGCATTTGAGTTTAATATAACAGATGAGGTTTTGGGGTACTAGGAGACTAAAAATAAATCAAAGCCAGCATAGGTTCGGTACAGGGAAATCTTGCCTGATAAATCTGTTAGAGTTCTTCGAGGAAGTCATAAGCAGGATGGACAAACGAGAGGCAGTGGATATCATTTACTTGGACTTTCAGAAGGCTTCTGATAAGGTGTCACACATGAGACTGCTCGACAGCATAAAAGTCAGAAGTAATACTGGCATGGATAGAGGGATGGCTGACAGCCAAGAGGCAGCGAGTGGGAATAAAAGGGGCCTTTTCTGGTTGGCCAGCAGTGACTTGTGGTCTACAGGGGTCAGTATTCGGACCGCTACTTTTCACATTGTTTGTCAGTGAGTTGGATAATGGAACTGATGGCTTTGAGGCAAGGTTTGTGGATGATACAAAGGTAGCTGGAGGTGTTGGTAGTGCTGAGGAAGCAATGCAATTGCAGCAGGACACAGACAAATTTCAACAACGGGCAAAAACGTGGCAAATGGAATACAATACTGGAAAATGTCCGATAAAGCATTTTGGCAAAAGGAACAATAGTGAACTATTATCTGATTGGGGAGAAGGTTCAAACAACAGAAGCACAGAAGGAAATATGAATCCTTGGGCAAGACTCCCAGAAGGTTAATTTACAGGTTGAGTCTGTGGTAAAGAAGGCAAATGCAATGCTGGCATTTATTTAAAGTGAAGTAGAATCTATAAGCAAGGAGATAATGCTAATATTTTATAAGACACTACTTAGGCCACACTTAGTGTATTTGGGATGCATATCTCAGAAAAGGTGTGTTGTCATTGGAGAGAATCCAGAGGGTGTTCAAGAAGACGATTCCGGTAATAAAGGGGTTAAGATATGAGAAGCGTTTTCCAGCCTTGGGCTCGTACTCCTGCACTGACCAATGTTTAATAAATGTGGGGGGGGGGGGGGTGTAAAATCTCACTGAATCCTACCGAATGTGGAGAGGTTTAAATAGTGTGGATGAGGAGAGGACGTTCCGCATGGTGGGGGTAGCCATAACAGAGGAGCAACCTTTCAGAGTAGTTAAGGAGGATTTTATTTAGTCAGAGGGCAGTGAATCTGTGGAATTCTCTGACACAGACGGCGGTGGGGGCCAAGTCTGTGGGTACATCTTAGGCAGACGCTAATATTTTGCTGATCAGTCAGGGCATTGCAGGATATGCCGAGGAGGCAGGTGCGCGGGGTTGAGTGAGATCCGGGATCAGCCATGATAGAACGGCAGAGCAGGCTTGATGGGGCTGAATGGCCTAATTCTGCTCCTATGTCTTATTGTCTTGTGCTGCAGGTGTCTTACACAGTGAATATTGACACAAAATAATTATTACATTCAGCCGCTACTTCTTTACTCTATTACTAACTCACCAGCATCATCTTCCAGCGGTACAATATCAACTCTTGCCTCTCCTTTACTCTTTATGTATGTGAACAACTTTTGATACTTGATATTATTGGCTCACTTACCTTAATTTTTCATCTTTTCTCTCCAGTGTTTTTTCTTTTTTAGTTGTCTCCTGTTGGTTATGTAATTACTTTCCAATCCTCTCACTTTCCACTGTTTTCTTGCTATATTATATGACCCGGCTTTTGCTCTTATCAAAAACAGGAGAGAATCTGTGGATGCTGGAAGTCCAAGTAACACATACACAAACTGCTGGAGGAACCTAGAAGGCCATTAATAATATTACCGGATAAACAAGCAGGAACAACTCCCTCAATAGAAAAAAACCGTTCCCAACACACACATATTCCTCAACCAGTGGAGCACCTCACCACAGGCATTGTTTGCGTCATCAGTCAGACGAACAAAAGACTTTCTCCATCAATCAGCTTCCAAATGTTGCTACTCTGTCATTCGTTGCCACGCCCCGCTGCTCATTCCCTTTTCCTCATCGTACTTTCTTACCCCGACCATGGTCCAGAGCCCCAAACTCTGCCCCTGTGCCGACCTGCCTCTGGTTTCTGACCCTGATCCGTTGAACATCCAACAAATGCTTTTCCATTCTGCTTTCAGTCTTTAGAGGTCAGTGGTGCTTTCAACAACCCTTCAGAAGCAGGGGAAATGACCCATCATGTGGAAATGAGTCATGGTTAAGGAGGGTAACTGAGTGAAGAACTTCTCAGACAGAACTGCAGTCAGCTCGACTTCTTCAATCTGCAGAGAATTCAAGGGAAACCTCTTCATCCACAGAGTAGTGACTATTTGGAACACATCACCACAGGGAGAGTGACAGGTGAACAACAGGGGAGCATTTAAAAGGACTGACCTGGAACAGAATCACTGGCAGTGTCCAGCTGGCCCGAGTTGACTTTCCACTGTACACAAGGTGTGTTATAAATTCTCTAAGTACCAGAGACAGAGTTTAAAATAGAACTGATTTACTTGACTCAGATTCAGAGTATTAAACTCCAGTCCCATTAAAGGTGAATATGCAGCAGAAGAAACTCCTCCCATGCCCAGTGACCAGGGTGCAGAACTGGGAGTGGTGAGCAGCAGCAATAATTGCAGAGTTCAGCACCGACAGTCACTCCCGAAATTGCATTCAGCAACGGCGATGGACAAATATCCAGCATGCAGCTCATTGAAACTTTCTCCCCTGTGTGAAACCTGTAGTGTATCACAAGGTTTGATTACTGAGTGAATCTTTCCCCACATTCACAGCAGCTGAACAGTCACTCCCCTGTGTGAACTGAATGACACACATTTGGTGGAGATAGCTGAGAGAATCTCTTCTCAAAGTCTGAGCAGGTGAACGGCCTCTACCCAGTATGAACTCGCTGGTGTCTCAGTAGATGAGATAACTGAGTGAATCCCTTCCCACATTCACCACAGGTGAACGGCCTCTCCCCAGTGTGAACTGACTGATGTGTTAGTAGTTTGGATGACTGAGTGAATCTTTTCCCACATTCACTGCAGGTGAATGGCCTCACCCCAGTGTGAACTGACCGGTGTCTCAGTAGGGTGGATGACCGTGTGAATCCCTTTCCACAGTATGCGCAGGTGAACGGCCTCTCCCCAGTGTGAACTGACTGGTGTCTCAGTAGGGTGGATGACTGAGTGAATCTCTTCCCACAGTTTGTGCAAGTGAACGGCCTCTCCCCAGTGTGAAATCGTTGGTGTGCCAGCATATCAGATGACTGAGTGAATCCCTTCCAACAGATTGAGCAGGTGTATGGCCTTTCCCCAGTGTGAACTCTCTGGTGTCTCTGTAGTGTGGCTGACTGAGTGAATCCCTTCCCACAGTTTGAGCAGATGAACGGCTTCTCCCCAGTGTGAACTCGTTGGTGACTCTGTAGGTTGGATAACTGAGTGAATCCCTTCCCACATTCTGAGCAGGTCAACGGCCTCTCCCCAGTGTGAACAGACTGATGGGCCAGTAGTTCAGATGACTGAGTGAACCCTTTCCCACATTCTGAGCAGGTGAATGGTCGCTCCCCGGTGTGAACTCGCTGGTGTCTCTGTAGTGTGGCTGACTGAGTGAATCCCTTCCCACAGACTGAGCAGGTGAACGGCTTCTCCCCAGTGTGAACTTGCTGATGTACCAGTAGGCGGGATGACAGTGTGAATCCCTTTCCACAGTCTGAGCAGGTGAACAGCTTCTCCCCAGTGTGAACTCGCTGATGTACCAGTAGGGTGGATGACAGAGTGAATCCTTTCCCACAGACTGAGCAGGTGAACGGCCGCTCCCCAGTGTGAACTCGCTGGTGAGCCATTAGTTCAGATGACAGAGTGAATCCTTTCCCAGAAGTTCAGCAGAAGACCAGCCTCTGCCCAGTGTGGTGTGAACTGTTTGGTGTGTCCACAGGTGGGATGACCGACTGAACCCCTTCTCACAAACAGAACAGGTGAATGGCCTTGCCCAGTGTGAACTTGCTGATGTACCTTCAGTTGAGATGACCGAGTGAATCCATTCCCGACGTCGGACAAGGTGAACGGCCTCTCCCCTGTGTAAAATGACAGATGTGCCAGTTGGTCAGATGACCGAGTGAATCCCTCCCCACAGTCTGAGCAGGAAGGATGGTTGATTGAATTCCCGTAGACAAATTCCTTGTGGTTTTCAACCTGTAAAAAGATTTAAAAATCCATCAGTGGTTGAAGGACAACATTTGAGATCAGATCACCTGAGCTTCCAAGGTGTGATCTGACATCACACTGTCACAGTGAACTTCAACCCAAGTTGGACAGAGAAATCACCTTCTAACTGGGCACAGTGCTGGTATCTGGAATAATAGGATTAGGCCGAGCCAGCATGGATTTACCAAGGGCAAATCATGCTTGACTAATCTGTTGGAGTTTTTTGAGGGTGTAACAAGGATGTTAGACGATGGTAAGCCAGTGGATGTTGTATACCTAGATTTTCCGAAGGCATTCGATAAGGTGCCACATCGGAGATTGGTGAGTAAAATCAGAGCTCATGGCATTGGGGGCAGGGTTTCAACATGGATAGAAAACTGGTTGGCAGATAGAAAGCAAAGGGTAGCAGTGAATGGGTGTTTCTCGGACTGGCTGGAGGTGACTAGTGGGGTACCACAGGGCTCTGTATTGGGACCACAGCTCTTTATGATTTATGTCAACGATTTAGATGAGGGCATTGAAAACTATATCAGCAAGTTTGCTGACGATACTAAACTGGGTGGCAGTGTGACATGCAAAGAGGACGTTAGGAGAATACAGGGAGACTTGGATAGGCTGGGTGAGTGGGCAGATACTTGGCAGATGTCATTCAATGTGAATAAATGTGAAGTTATCCACTTTGGAAGCAGGAACAAGAGGGCAGAGTATTGTCTGAACGGTGTAGAGTTAGGTAAGGGAGAAATGCAAAGAGACCTAGGAGTCCTAGTTCATCAGTCAATGAAGGTGAATGAGCAAGTGCAACAGGCAGTGAAGAGGGCAAATGGAATGTTGGCCTTTATTACAAGGGGAATTGAGTACAAGAGCAAGGATGTCCTTTTGCATTTGTACAGGGCCCTGGTGAGACCACACCTGGAATATTGTGTATAGTTTTGGTCTCCAGGTTTAAGGAAGGACATTCTGGCAATTGAGGAAGTGCAGCGTAGATTCACTAGGTTGATTCCTGGGATGGCAGGGCTGTCTTACGCAGAGGGGTTGGAGAGATTGGGCTTGTACACACTGGAATTGAGGAGATTGAGAGGGGATCCGATTGAAACGTTTAAGATAATTAAAGGATTTGATAGGATTGAGGCAGGAAATATGTTCCAGATGTTGGGAGAGTCCAGTACCAGAGGGCATGGATTGAGAATAAGAGGTCAGTTATTTAAAACAGAGTTGAGGAAGAGCTTCTTCTCCCAGAGAGTTGTGGAGGTGTGGAATGCACTGCCTCGGAAGACGGTGGAGGCCAATTCTCTGGATGCTTTCAAGAAGGAGCTAGATAGATATCTGATGGATAGGGGAATCAAGGGATATGGGGACAAGGCAGGGACTGGGTACTGATAGTGAATGATCAGCCATGATCTCAGAATGGCGGTGCAGACGCGAGGGGCCGAATGGTCTACTTCTGCATCTATTGTCTATTGATACGTTGGTTCAAGAAGGCCAATATGTCAAAATCTTTCTTTCTGTCCCTATCGAACTGTGACACCACTTTCAGTGAATTACTGACCTGTATTCCCAGATTCCTTTCTACTACAGCACTCCTCTGTGCCCGACCAGTCACTATTTAAGACCTAGTTCCTACCAAAGTGCAACACCCCGCACTTGTCTCCATTAAATTCCATTTTGCATTTCTTAACCCATTTTTCTAGCTGATCCAGATCGTACTGCAAGCTATGACAGTCCTCCTCGCTGTTCATTACACCCCAATTTTGATGTCATCCAAAAATTTGCTGATCCAGCTAACCACGTTATCATCCAGACTACTGATATAGATGACAAACAACAACAGATCCAGCATTGATCCCTGTGGCCACCACTAGTCACAGGCTTCCAGTCAGAGAGGCAACCATCTGCTACCACACTCTGGCTTCTCCCAAAGACAGTGTCTCATCCAATTTACTGTCTCATCTAGAATGCTGAGTGACTGAACCTTCTTGACCAACCTCCCATATGAGACTTTGTCAAGTGCCTTGCTAAAGTCCATGTACACAACATCCACTGCCTTGTCTTCATCCACTTCCCTGATAACTTCCTCGAGAGACTCTATAAGATTGGTTAGACATGACCTACCATGCACTAAGCCATGCTGTCTCTCCTTAATCAGTCCACATCTATCCAAATAATTATATATCCGGTTCCTGCTCATATGATCCAATAACTTTCCCACTACTGATGTCAATCTCACAAACATATAATTCCCTAGTTTATTTTTTGAGCCTTTCTTACACAGCGGAACAACACTGGCTGTCCTCCAGTCCTTCACGAAGGGTGATTTAAATATCTGTGCTTGGGCCCCGAAAATTTCTGTACTTCTCCTCCTCAGGGTCCAAGCCCCATCAGGCCCTGGGGATTGATCCACACTAATTTGCCTGAACACAGCAAAAGCCTCCACCTCTGTAATCTTACAGGGTCCCTGAAGTTGATGCTGCTTTGCCTCACTTCTACAGACTCTGTGTCCATCTCCTGAGTAAATACAGATAAATCATAAAGAGCACCAAATTTCTTGGTGTTCACCTGACGGAGAATCTCACCTGGTCCATCAACACCAGCTCCATAGCAAAGAAAGCCCAGCAGCATCTCTACTTTTTGCGTTGGCTCAGGAAAGTCCATCTCCCCCCGCCTCCCCCCCCCCCCACCATCCTCATCACATTCTACAGGGGTTGTATTGAGAGCATCCGGAGCAGCTGTATAACTGGCTAGTTCGGAAACTGCACCATCTCGGATCGCAAGATCCTGCAGCGGATAGTGAGGTCAGCTGAGAAGATCATTGGGGTCTCTCTTCCCGCCATCATGGACATTTACACTACACGCTGCATCTGAAAAGGAAACAGCATTATGAAGGACCCCACACACCCCTCATACAAACTCTTCTCCCTCCTGCCGTCTGGGAAAAGGCTCCAAAGCATTTGGGCTCTCACGACCAGACTATGTAACTGTTTTTTCCCCCAAGCTATCAGACTCCTCAATACCCGAAGCCTGGACTGACACCTTGCCCTACTGTCCTGCTTATTACTTATTGTAATGCCGGTACTGTTTTGTGCAATTTGTGCAGTCCAGTGTAAGTCTGTAGTCTAGTGTAGCTTTCTCTGTGTTTTTTTATTATGTAGTTCAGTCTAGTTTTTTGTTCTGTGTCATGTAAACCATGGTCCTGAAAAACATTGTCTCACTTTTACAGTGCACTGTACCAGCAGTCATGGTCAAAATGACAATAAAATTTGACTTGACTTGACCTTTATAATAATAATAATAGAAATAATCTCCCCATCTATTTCGTCTCCTCATATGGATTACCATTCTGTTCTTGCAGAGGATTCATTTTTTCCCTTGCAATCTTTTTACTCTTAACATATCTGCAGAATCCCTGAGGATTCTCCTTCACCTTGTCTGCTGGGGCAAATTCATGCCTTCTTTTATTTCTTTCATAAGTGTTCACTTGAATTTCCTGTATTTCGTAAGTACCCTATTTGCTCCTATCTGCCTGTACCTGGTATGCACCTCCTTTTTATTGATCTGGCAGAGGAAAGCCAAAGGGGTGATAGATCTGCATGGTGGGAGGTGGGGGTAAGGGGGGGGGGTTAAACTAAAGTTGCAGGGGGAATGGGAGCCTGAATAACAGAACAGAGAGTGGAGAGTTTGTGGAGACAGATGTTGTTCAGGCCTCAGACAAAGTCAGGAATTAAAAAGTTGAGCATGGTGCAGTGAATATGCTGAGACCTGTATATTTCAATACAAGGAGCAGCGTAGGAAAGGTGGATGTGTTCAGGGCATGGACCAACACCAGGAATTAAGATATAGGATCTGGCAACTGTGGACTGGGACAGGCTGCTTTATGGCAAAGGTGTGTTTGGTAAATGGGAGGCCCTCAAAGCGAAATTTTGAAAGTACAAAGTGGGTATGTGTGTGTCAGAATAAAAGGTAAAGACAGAAACTCTAGGGATTTCTAGTGATAGATTAAGAGCAAAAGGATTGCAAGGCACAAAGTTGGTCCTCTGGAAGACCGGAATGCCAATCCACGAGTGGAAACAAAGCAGATGGGGGAGATCTTAAATATTTTTCCATCTCTGTTTACTCAGGAGATGGACAAAGGGTCTATGGGAGTGTGGAAAAGCGGCATTTAAATCGTGGATCCTGTACAGTTTAAAGCGGAAGATACTTCACTGTTCAAAATAGAAGAGAGAAATCTACAGCATATTCCAGGACATTCAGCCTCAAATGTTGTGCCGAGCATGTGACCTACTCTAGTAACTGCCTAGAATTTCCCTCGCACACAGCCCGCTGTTTTTCTATGCTCCATGTACCTATCTAAGATGCTGTTAAAAGACCCCATTGTATCTGCCCGGACCACTGCTGCTGACAGTGCATTCCACGCACGCACCACTCTCTGTGTAAAAATCTTACCCCTGACATCCCATCGGATCTATTTCTAAGCACCTTAAAACTATGCCCCCTCGTGTTAGCCATTTCAACCCTGGGTAAAAAACCTCTGGTCACCCACACGCTCAATACCCCTCATCAGTTTATACACCTAAAAATGTCTCTAAATATAAACAAGGAAATTATACATGGCACAATCTACTTTCCACGATTCAGTACATTTACACGGACAGGTGTGTAAAAAGGGCCCAACGAATATCAGGGACAAACAGGCCCAATTCACCAGATCCACAAACTGTTCCTGATGCTACCATCCAGGAAATGGTACCACAGCAAAAGGACCAACAGGCTCCGGGACATCATCTTCTACCAGGCCATCAGACTGATTAATTCATGCTGATACAATTGCATTTCGATGTTATATTGACCGTCCTATGTGCAAACTATCTATATAAATAGATTGCACATTCAGATGGAGATGTAAGGTAAATCTTTCTACTCCTCATGTTTATGAAGTATGTATTTAATAAAGTCAATTCAATTCACCCTCTCCACTATCTGTTCTGTCATTCTGGCTCCCATTCCCCCTACAAATTATTTTAACCACATCACTCCCTCCCCTGCTCACTACCACTAGCAAGCATTACCACTAGGATATTCATCCCCTCTTGTTCTGTTCCTCTAACTAACAAATCCCCTATCAGCCTTTTGACTTTCCTCTGCCAGGTAATCCCCCCCCCCCCCAACAGTTTCTAAAGTGGTCCACCTGTAGTTGTGGGGGATGGCCACTAGAGTACTCTGTGATGCCTATTTAACCTCATTCCCCTTCCTGATTCTCACCCAGTTTCCTGTGTCCTGCACCTTGGGAGTAACTCACCTCTCTTCATGTCATATCTATCACCCCCTCCAACTGCTGGATGATCTGGAATTCACCCATTTCAAGTTGCAGCTCATTGAAGTGCAGGGTTACAAGCTGCACATCTTGTAGGTGAGGGCATCAGGGACACTGGAGGTCTCCCATCCTCCCCTCCAATACCCCTCTAATTTGTAATAATCTCCCCTCTAATTTTTAATAACCAGTGTGCACATAAATCTTTTACTGTGCATTTTTTACCCAGTGACAAGGTGTGCACAGTGAATTTTTTATAGAGAGGTATTGATTTTCACAGCTAGAAAATCACGGTCAATATGAACTTTGATCTCCTTTGGGTTTGATCGAGTTCATCTGCACTCTCACACAACCTATGTAGCAGGCCTATGTAACAGGAAATGGAGGATTTTCTCACCAAAGCTTTTGCACATTGTCCATATGTGGTTTCCTTGCTATATTACACTTTAAAAAGTCAGATTTCCAAATATCACTCTACTTCTTCCCACTTGCAAATTCTCTAGCAACTTTTGCATCACCAAAATGCAAACAAGCATTACTAGTTTCTGTATTCGAAATAAATATTCCCCCTGAACCCTCCCCCAATGACTGACAGTGGTGCACTCAGTGATGGCAATCCCAATGTATATGAAGGGAAGGGCAGTAGTCTGTCTCACTGGAGTGTGGCACATTTGTGATGTGAAAGCTACTTGTTGCCCAGGGCAAAGGTGTTTGATGTCATTACGTACCCAGAGAGAATGGGACAAAATATATTCTCACCGGTAGAATAGTCCAGAGCAAGAGGAGGTAGAGGAAGCAACACACACAAAATACTGGAAGAGTTCAGCAGGCCAGGCAGCATCTATGGAAAAGAGTACTAATGCCGATTTTCTCAACTGGTGATGTAAAAGATTTTGTTCCCTTTCTCCGAGTTCCTAATCCTTGCGTTTAGATAGCTGGACCTCAGCTCTGTCTGAGAGATCCATCGGTTCCCATTCCCTCATCAACCGGAAGCTCCCCGGGGTCCATGTACGGATTGTGGGGCTGAGAGAGAGGGAAGAGGGCAGGTCTGTCCCGGGGTTGCTGGTCACAGTGTCCGAAATTCAGAGGAATTATCCCAAAATCCGTGTTTAAGATAAAAGCTCGGAGAATCACTCTTACCTGCAGCCGACATTTTCAAAGGCTTCTGCGTACTGCGCACATGCGTGAAACTCAGGGACGGCCTCTGCCTGACAGCTGCGCATTTTATCGGTGCTTCAGCGCCGACGAAATTCTTAACTCATGGCCCTATGGGTAATCACGGTGCCATTAAACATTTCTGCAAGCACCGGTTCAATGTCCATATCTCATTTTTATTTTATCTTGGGTATAGAAAAAATCTGCAGCTGTTTTAACGCAGAAAGCGGCTCCCATAAGCAATATACTCAATATCAACGTGTATCTAATGCCAAAGTAAAATGCAGATATAAAACACAGGAGATTCTGCAGTTGCTGGAAATACAGAGACGCACACACACAAAACAATTCAGAGATCAACTCAGCAGCGGAGTACACAGGCTAGGCATGCGGAAGGGGCTCTGCCTAAACGTTTTCTATTTATTCCTCTCCAAAATTTCTGCCTGATCTGTTGATTTCCACCTGCGTTTTGCAGAAATTAACCCCATTTTTTTTTCGATCAACCAGTTTCCAAATGCTTCTAATCTTTCACTTTTAACCACATCCTGCTGGTCTTATTCGTCCTCCTCCTCTGGACCCCATCTCTCTCTGGAGCCCCTGACTCAGGCTGGCAAATCTTTTGTTTCTGACTCTGCACCATCGAAGATTCACTCGCTAGTCTGCTGTCAGACTTTAGAGGTGCATTGTGTTACGAGACCGCAGGTTCGTTTACTGTGAGTGTCGCTTTAAGTGCCAGAGTGAGGAGGGCTGTGACGTCAGACACAAGCTGCGGGAGCGGGAGCGGGAGCGGGAGCGGGAGACAAGTTGTTAGAAATTCAGCGTGTGACTGCTATAGGCTGCAACTCTTCCATGCCCAAAAGGTTGGGTTGATCTGATCATCGGCACGCAGTGCACCACGGATGTGTGACTGTCACTTCGTATCATCCATATGTGTGGATTTGCTGGAGTATCCTGTGGTATCACTTTTGTTGTCCCTTACCTGGAATCGGGGTGTTCTGTGGTAACCACTTGAAGACGATATTCCTGTTACTGTCACCTGGTGATATTTCTAATCTTCGGCGACTGTTATTTCGTTTACCCAGCGTGGAATGTTTGTGGAATTCTTCGTAATTGCCTTCTCTCTACATTTTCGTGTGGATTTATAAATCTCTCTGTAACGTTCTCCTTCGCGTGTACTAATAACGCCGAATTCAACGTCGAGATAAACCAGTCAATGAGACCAGATCGCAGTAAGAATAACCATTTACTGTTCACTCTTCACATTAACATATGGTGAAAACTGTTGATAAAACAATGCAAGATTGATACAGTATTTGTTCCTTCCTTAATATCACATTTCAATTGTAAATACTTGCAAAGGTGACTATAACTACATTACACTAAGGTGCAGTATACAGGCAGAGTTTACCTGCTCCATTGACTACTTGAAATACACTTCCATGCAAACTATCCGCGACTCTTTAACTAACGAAAGCATAAACATTATCGACCGTCGTTACTTCTAACAGGATCGGCATTAACATCTTAGTTCAATATATCGATTATCTATTAACTTACAGCGTTGCTCTCACTGTGATTTCTCATGCCTGCAAAACAACTTCTGCTCAGGTGTGCCTCGTGGTGAGCCCCCACCCTCGCGTTAATTCCAAACCGGTATTTTCCCACAAGACTCGGCGAAACCGGATGTGACGTCATCGCATGCCGATATATTTTACATTCAATGAATATACTTTGAACACTTCTAATTCTAACTAGAAAACACTATCGAATGAATTACTAAGCGAAAATATTATAAACTAAATAACTGTCGTAAAGACAGCACATCAATCTCTCCTCTCACTCACCTATTCCGTGGATTACTGAACTTTTCCACTTTACCATCTGAAGACTTTAAGCATTGTTTCTCAAGCTTGATAGTTTGGGAGCTATATATACGCAGAACACTGTTAACTTCTGTTTATTTCATTTAATCTTTTATATTTGGAGTAGATACTGTTAGGTAGCCCGTGACGGGTCAAAGAACCAGCAGAAATAGAAAACACCGTGGAGTCTGGTATTGCTGTAAACTAATGCTGTTTATTAGTAACTACGCGATACAGCAATATAAATGCAGATATATCAACCAGGTTAGCAATGATTATATGTGTGTGTGTGTGTGTGTGTGTGTGTGTGTGTGTGTGTGTGTGT
>NW_026780161.1:0-52000 GCF_030144855.1 Hypanus sabinus
CCTGATGCTGAGGGGTAATAACTTCCTCAAACTGATGAAGTCAGCTTGAAGGCTGCTGTATCTTCTCTGTGGTGGCAGCAACGAGGCGAGATCATGGCCTGGGCATCCATGACGATCGATGCTGACTAACTGTGGCCGCAGTCGGTGTAGATGACAAGAATGCTGTCGCTGGATGGGTGACAAGGGCATTACCCAAGATGGATTGGAGTCGATCTGATACTTTTTCCAGAATGTTCGTTCAGGAGCATTGTATTCCTGATGAACGACCTCGGCTACGAAAAATGGACTCTACACTTTTCCATCGCTGCTGCCTGGGCTGCTGAGTTCCTCCAGCAGTTTGTAGTGTTGTTAGGATTTGCAGCATTTGCAGATTGTCTGTTGATAGGAATTAGGAAGTTTTGTTTCTTTTATGCAACACGTGGATGTGCGCACTTTGACTTTTCGGTACAGAGTTGATCATTCTGCTGAAGCTAAGATTTCATTAAAACATAAACGGTTTACCAGGATGTTCCTTACATTTGGGTCTGAATTACAAGAACGTTGCAAATTCCATGGACCGTAGAATTTTGAAGGGTGAGCTGATGCAGGTTTAACAGCTCATGACTGACATAGATAAGATGAAAGCATGTTTGCTTCCCTCGGAAAGAGGTGATTAAAAACAAGACGGCATTCACATTTTTGCGTATTGCATACAGAGAGTTTGATCAATTGAACTAAGAGACTTTATTTGTGAATTTTCTGTTTTTCTTTTCCACAGAATAACCTAAAAGCAGAGATTATTGTCAAAGTATAAGACATAAAAACCTCAACAACTGAAGTGTTAGCAGATAGAAAGTATTCATAGCACCTTTCTCAGTACCTAGTTCAATCATTTTAATGATATTACAGCCAGTATATTGCTTGGGATAATTCTCTATGAACTTTACACAGCAGAATGAAGGAAGATATGCCCCATTACACCTCGCAAAATTGTTCAAGCTATGCCAGGTTGGTTGGGGAGCGCCAGTGGTTAACACTCCTATGGCCCTCCCAGGTCTGTTCGACTGGGTTAAGGTCAGGACTCTGACTGGGTCATTGAAGAACAGGATAACTCACCTATAGTCTCCTATTTGTTGCCTCGAGCACCTTCTTATATCGGACGGACATTTGACATTTCCCAGTCCGCTGGAACAATTCCCGAATTTAGTGATTCTTGAAATATCATTACGAATAGCTTCAGCATCTCCTCAGAAATCCCTTTTCAAACCCTCGATCTTGTCCAGGTGACTTATCTACTAAGAAACCTTTCAGCATCTCAAGTACCTACTCGTTACCAAGAGCAAATACACCCACACCTGCGCTCTGTCATTCGCGACTTTTAATTATATCGCTGGAGTCTTTCACAGTGAAGGCTGAGGCATAATAGTTATTGAGTTCATCCTACGCTTCTTTGAAATGCATTACACACTCAGCACTGTCATTGCCATTCTCCTTGTCATTGGCGCATCACTGCCAATATCCATTCTTGCCTCTCTTATACTGAATAATTGAAAAAGACTTTTGGTTTATTCCTTAATGTAACTGACAGGATTACCCATATATATCATCTTTTATATCTGTATCTCGTTTTATTTTTGTTGCATTCCGGATTAACTTGGCAGGCAAAATATGGAAGCGGCAGGGCCCTGGACTGAAAGCGAAGAACGATCGGCAATTTGGACTATTTACCTGCCGTGTCAGATTGAACCCGTCATGGTGGCGGGGCTGGGAGCGAGGGAAGTGCTGGTTCAACTCTCTTCTCCATCAGGTTTACTGATATCGGCACTGGCCTGCATCTAATGGACTCCTGAATCAGATGACTGGCCTCGCGGTTGTGGAATCACTTTCAAGAGCTTCAGTTATGAATGCTGTTTGCTTACTTTTATTGTCTGCACGTTGTGATATTTTTTTCATACACATTAGGTGTTTGACTGTATAATTTATTCAATTATTCTCTGTCCTGCGGCGGATCCGTGTTGGCAGCGCCGTGCGGATACTGAACAGCATTTGAATACATCAATTCCCATCCCCTCCTTCGTTCTGTAGTTCACAACAGTACTCAGTTCTCGTTCTCGTTCTCTCTCTCTCTCTCTCTCTCTCTCTCTCTCTCTCTCTCTCTCTCTCTCTCTCTCTCTCTCTCTCTCTCTCTCTCTCTCTTTCTCTCTCTCTCACTCACTCACTCACACACACAGAGAGAACGATGTAAAAGTAATGGTACTGTGTCGCCATTTGTAAAACCGTTAAAATCTGTTACTCGAATATTTTTCAAGGAGGCAGAGAAAAGGAGAACCGACAGGGAGAAACAGATGAAAAAGAAAAAAAGAAAATGTTGAGAAGACAGACGGGTGATGTCGGTAGCAGGATTGTATTATAGAGAGGAAAATACACTCCATGCAATTTTGCCAGAATCGGAAAGCCGGGGAAAATGAAGCCCCAGACTTCAATTTTTCCGGAGCGGCAGCTGAGATGCGAAGGGGATTCTGAGGCCAGTGGTGCCGCCGGGACCCGGTTTAAGCAGCTATTTTGTAACTGTAAGGCAACGCACGCAAAACGCGGGAGGAAAGCAGCAGACCAGGTAGCGACAATGGAAAAGAGTTGGAGGTTGATATAAGATGGCGCTAAACGGCGAATCCTTTGCTTACATCTTCGGAAACAGCTTTACTTCCATCATTAATATCATTATTTTTCCCTTTCAAGGTCCGTTTGAAGACCGTGACGTGGAGTTAAAGACCGACTTCGGTTCAATGCGGGAATGGGACCGGTTCTTCGGATTTCAGGACCGGTCAGCGGTTCACCCTTGTGGGCAGCACGGGTAGAAAAGACCCTCGGAGCGAGTGCCGATGTCATGGCTGGAGACACGTTTGATTTCGAGGAGGCTGCAACATCTTTCACTGTGGGTCCGAAGACCCGAGATCCTCGGGATATTAAGGCATAGATCTCGTAGAAAGCGAGGGAACGGAATTTTTTTAACATCGCAGACCAGCGGGTCATTGTTATGTCTCCCGTTCACTGTGAAAATGGGGGACACGTCACTTTCCCTTGTTAGGGATAGAAGGAACCTGTGGCCCGTCGAATACCGGATGAAGTGCGATAGGTAATTGCAAGTCTGTATCTTTGTTTGTCGCCTTGCTCAGGCTTGTTCTCGGTATCGGGTGCGCTTTTTTGTTGGGGGAGGGGTTTTGACTAACAGCCACTTACGCGCGGGAGTGGGGAGCTGGGCGGGGGTGTTACTTTGGGATTCTAACTTTTAACTCTCTTCCATTATTTGTGACACTTCTCTGTTTTCGTGGATGCTTGTGAAGAAAAAGCTTTCACGATGTATATTGTATGCATTTCTCTGACAGTAAATTGTGCCTTTAAACCTTTGAGTAAACAGTCGAATTTCCGGGCCCACAGCCTGCATTATGACTAATTATGCGTGTGTTGCGTTGTATTTGGAGAATCTGTAGATTTTCTCGTGTTCGTTTGGCAAATCTGCAAGGAAGCAAGGAGGTAGTTATATGATAGCATTTTTCACCATTATTTCACGTTATTTCTAACGTTTCATGAGTTTCAACATCTGATTCAATGGATATTTCACCGCGTTCTTTAAATCTTCCCGGAATTTGCTCTGAGTCAGGGCATAAATACACGTGTTGGTGCAGGTACTGAGAACCTGCAACATTCCCGATGTGTATTCTGCAATATAACGGGGATCCGTGACAGAATAATAAACATCACTCTTGGAAATCCGTTGATAGATATAAAATGCAACCTGCGTTACCCACAACAATATGAAACTACCGGTTATGCTGAAGAGCAAAACGATGGATTTGCGTCGGTTCTCCATCTCCCGGTCCTTGTCATTCTCTCCACTCTTTTGTCCCCGGAGCCCCCTGCGGGCTCTGCTGGCCGCTAGAATCCGTCTGACAGTCAGAATGTTCAGCAGCAAAATCAGAAAGAACGGAACACAAGGTGTTAAAATGCGGTGAAACAGCGTAAATGTCGCCCATGAGGGGGAGTTTCGGAAGCTCGCTGTAGCAACACAATCCCAGGGAACACCATCAATTATTACCAAAGGCTGGTATATAAATCCCCAGGGAACACTCTCCAAACAGGCCAGCACACTCACTGTCCCGATAACCACAGCCGCCGTTCCCTCGGTGCAATATTTTGTTTTCAGTTTCTCACAGCAAATAGCCACAAATCGATCGACGGTGAAAGCGACAGTCAGCCAGACCGAAGTCGCAGTGCTCGCAAATATCAACCATCCATTGAGTCTGCATACAGGAGTGATGAAAAGGAACGAACGGTGAAAATGCAACGAAGCAGTTATTCTCAGCAGCGGATCTGAGATAACGACCAGGAGATCGGCCGCCGCCATTCCCACCATGTAGCGAGTGACACATTTGGAGAGACCGGACTTTCCTCGGGACAGGATCACAATCGCCACCAAGTTCGCTGGAAGAGACAGGGAACAACAAGCTGAGAAAATACAGAACGGAAACGAATCCAGCTGTTGTAAGGATTCTGTGACAACTCCACATTATTCTTACATTTAAAAGTGGAAGGCTTGACAAGAGGGTCGGGGACACAGGGGTCGTAGGAATGTGAGTTTACAGAGTAAACTGAAGTGAATATGATCTGAATACGGACTCGATACTGAGTACCGAAAGGAGAAGTGGGAGCGATAATCTGGTAACTCCGTCCTAGCAGTCAATACTGAATGCGATATTTTCTAGTAGCGCCATCCCCGTCACGTCCAGACGAAATGAACAAATTCGATTAAGTTCGAATGAATAAAACCGAGGAACGGAACAGAAATGGGAAACGGTGGAAACACTCACCATGAAAAACAGAATATGTAGAAAACCTGTTAAAGCGTATCTTCTCAGAACTGTCCACAGAGGTGCCTCTGGCGCCAGTGTTAACAGTTTCCCGATCCGTACAGGCTGTCTGCGGCTTAGTGTTCTAGCATTCCACATGTTTGATTCCTAATCCAGCATTTCCCATTGCATTGACTTTACAACTGAACATTGACAGATTACAACAGATACAGCGTAATCTGACACAAGCACTCAGACAGACCTGACCCCTCCGGTAAACTAATTGCAGGGAAACGGGGAAGAGGAATTCTACCGACAAAATCAAGCTCGGAGCCGCAATCAGCTGTCTGTAACGGAGTCAGATGTGGATGTAATATAATACATTCAGTAGTACTGAAATTTATGCAACAGCACGTTGGTCTTAATAGTCTTAGTAACGACTTCATGGTGTTGTCCTTCAGTGGTTACACATTCAGTCTCAGACCAAATATTTATTAAAAGTCCACAGGTTCTATGCAGCAACATGGAACTCCTCACATTTGTTAAATTGTTACTACCAGCTGATGGTTTGATTGTTACACCTACCTCAGACAAACGTTCAAATACAAACACAATCAGTGCGTATCTGAGTGGGCTGCGTTACACAATTTGCCAAATACAGTGCAGCTGCTACGTCGAAAAAACAGAGACCCGAACATCACATTACTGAACAGAAGGTCTAACCCGTTGAATTCCACAGATATCGGCCGATTAGCTAACTTTCTGCAGCATTTTTTTTTCGATCCTGATGCAAGAATTCACTCTCACGGCGTTTCCATTTCATTTCTGAAATGCGGAGCACCGGAACTGGACAGGTGATAGTGGATAGCAGCGACAGAAACAATCGCAATATTGGAATTAAACTTCAGTCTCCAGGAACAGCAGCTGACACAGTGGCCTACCGAGAATTCCTAAGGCTGAAATAAAAGGATAGTAAACTTCTCGTATTCGCAAGAGGACTGGATACTCCATTTCAGTGAGAATCCGTGGCTACTGTTGCTCCCCAGTTCATAGCTCTGGCAGAACGATGAACTGATGCTTTCAAAACACCGCTGATTTATAGATAGGGTTGGTCTCCAGAGATACAATTATATTCATGATTGCCATTTTATTGTTTACATTATTTAAACGAGCATTTTAATTCAACACTTTTGTCTCTGACGCAAATATTCGGCCGATTCAAGCCGAACATATCAACATTCCGGGGCTTTCCCACAGCAGTGACTCATCAGGCTAATGACCAAGACAGAGCTCTGTCACGGAGCAGCTGCATTTACAGATCAGATTTCACGTTACTAATGAAACCAACAAAAGCACAGACCCCCAATTTCTGCTCTGCGCTTTCCCCTTTAGTCCTTCAATTTCCCCAACACACAAAGAAACAGAAACAAGCCCACACACACACACACACACACACACACACACACACACACACACACACACACACACACACACACGCATAGGCACAGCCACAGGCACATAATCACACACATGCACAACACATGCATAGGTACACACACACAAAAGCATTGGTGCTCGCATACGTAGACACAACGCCCGTTTTTTTTTTTCCCACAGAGTAGCCACACTTTCTGAATTTCTCCAGGATTTTGTGCTGTTACTGATTTACGGGTCTACTATGAACTCAAATCTGACAGAGGCCAAAGGAAAATCGGGAAGAAAATGTTTTAATCAGCAAAGAACGGGGCAGACCGGCAGAGTCAGTACTATCTATTGGGGGATGACCAGATGCGGGATATCTGGAAGTGAATGTCAATGGTCAGATACATTTTCAGATATGTATGTGTGTGTGTGATGGGTAGGGGGAAGGAGAGAGAGAGAGAGAGAGCGAGAGAGAGAGAGAGAGAGAGAGAGTGTGAGAGAGGAGACTGGCACTGGCTTCACGCAGTCGTCTGAGATTTACCTCTCCCTCTCTGACCCAGTTTCCTTCTCCTGCACACAGGTAAATAATTCATTCAAATCCTATACCCTCCTATCGAGGAACAGGGTACAGAGCAGCCGTTTGTCACTCACGTACAATGTATGTTACAAAGCACAGAGACACTAACAGCTTATGCGTTCCACAGACTCAGGCATCAGGGACGTTCAGTCCCATAGTGAGCCCAAGACCCCGATACACATTTCTAATAGAACTGTTGCACTGAACCACTGGTAGTCAATTTTCCCATTGTGTTCTGTACACAGTGTGCTAAAGGCAGAGAAACAGACCCAGAACTTACATTCCCACCCAGGGAGATGGGATGACAGCAACAACAGCGTTGGCGAAGTCAGTGTGTGTCGAAGAAAGGAGAATCAGATTGAAAGAAGGGAAACGATGAATGTGGTGTAAGTGGATTGGAAAAGGGTTCCTGATATGCACGTGGGATTCTGGGTAATACACTTGTGTGGACTCAGATGCAATCGGCGTGTCAAAGGCCGAGAGAGGGGGTAAATGGCCACTTTCGATTACTGAGACAGTGACCAGTTGGGTGACACCGGGATTGGTCCGAGACCACAGCTCTTCCCAGTCTATTATATCGATGTTTGCTGCTGTTACAGAGTTTAGTGGCAGGTTCAGTATTGAGCAGGGTTAGTAGAGAGTTTGGGATGTCAAATGAAGTGAATGAGTGAGGATTTGGCAGATGGACCGAGTGCGGGGAAATCTAAGACCATCTCTTCCGAGAGATATAAACTGGAAATCACGTTTCAACGTGGTGACACAGTGACATGTTCCGAGAGACCTAGGGGTCCTTGTAAAGAAATTACCGTGAGTTAAAATTCAGGTACACGGGAAGGTAAACAGTATTTTGTCTGTATTACAGGAGGATTGGAGAAGAGGGGCAGAGATGTGTTACTGGGGGTTGGCTTTTCGGGTCCTGGTGAGAAAACGGCTTTTCTCACAGCTCCTCAGGAAATATACCCCTGCCTCAGAGAGTCTGGACGGACTAGTCTCGCCCTAATTTGACAGGTTCTAGAGAGCGCAGGCTGTCTGTATCAGAGGAGAGTAAGGGAGTTGTGTCTGTATTCTCTGGAATTGTCAGGAGTATTGTTGGATTCTTTCAGATAGTTTGGATTGATGCTTCCCCTGATAGCGAACTCTTTTACCATGGGTTACAGGCTAAGACTGAAGGAACTGATTTTCAGTCCACAGCGGAAAAGAAATTTCTTTCACCAGAGATTATTTCACCAGTCAGAAAATATATTTGCGAAACAGGAAATGACAAATTACTCTGTGATGTTGGGTTAATATGATTAAGCCAGTTATGGCTAGCTAAACTAATCCATCTGCCTGCATGTTGTCCACATCTCTGCTTTCTCTCTCTATTTTTTTGTCTAATTCAGAACCTCATAAATACCATTGCTTTATCCGCCTCCGCCACCACACCAGAAATGCAATCCAAACACCCGCAACTCTGGGCTTTGGTTTATTTTACCATTGAACGCTTTCCCCTCTCACCTTATCCGAATGTTCTCGGGTATTCGGTGTTTTGTTGCTGTGGGACAGATTACAGCTTGCTACTGTATTTATGACTTTTATAAGCCTCGCTGCATCCCCTTGGCGGCCGCCATTCTGGAAGGAATAACACAGGTTCGTGTACTTCCTCCTTGTAGATCTCCTTCCTATATACCTCTTCCAAACAGCTTACAAAGACTTCTTTTTATGACAAGAATGAACCTCTAAGTTCTCGGCTTGGCTTCCGTCACTCCGGAAAGAACAATGCAAGTTGGTGCAACTCCTCCTTCCAGACTTCCGCCGAAATATCCTCCTTATAATCTCTTTTGTAGTCTTTCCAAATCCTCGGCATCATTCGTGCTTCGGGCGACTGAAACTAAATGCTCCATATGCAACCTGACCGGTGTTCTCTAGAAAACCAGAGTTTTCTGGTCAAGGCGGAACCCACGGGAGTGGGCTGGGTCTGCGATGTCCCAAGTAGCAGGAGGTGGGCGATATGTTGGAGGATGACTAGCTGTTTGCTCATCACCGGGCAGGTGGACAGTGTCCTGACGGAGTGAAGAGCCACGGCTATTAATGATAAATGTTCAGGCTATTGAGGCAGAGGAGATATTCTCATTATTCTGTAAACGAACTCACGTCAAGGACTCGACAGGTTTTATTTCATAATTATTGCCACGTTTTTTTTATTTGCAAGTTTCTATCGTTGTGGTTTTATCTGGGTCCGTCGTATGTGGATATTCATTACTCCATTGTGTTTGTTCGTACTTCCTGTATAAACCTGCAAGAACATGGATCGCAGGGTCGTCATGATGAGTCATAAGTGCTTTGACAATAAATTGACCTTCAACATTGAACTTCGCAGATGATATCTTCTGAGTATAGATTGAGTAAGGTGGAGCTTTTCTCTTTGGAAGGAAGCTGGATGAGATGTTTTGAAAGAGGGATGCAAATTATAGAATGGAAGAAGGTGCCAAAGTAAGAGGCGATATTGACATAGGGTAAAGAGCAGAATTTTCTGTCGGTGAGCTCTTTGAATCCGGAACCACAATCCTAATAGTATTACATGGTGATGGAGAAAAATGCATCTGCTAACAAGTAACGTTCCTGAGCAGGACCAGAGAAAAGTCTGAATCCGAGAAGCGGGAACTTGCAGTGTCAGAGGTCACAGCGGGAAACTAATAGGATACAAAACTGTGCTGAATAGTGGCACATATATTTCAACCCAGAGAGGTGTGAGGTGGTTTATTTTGGTATGTGAAATATGATGGCAGAAAATAGCGTTAATGATGAGACTGTTGGCTATGTGGATGAACAGAGGGACCTTGGGATCCGCGTCAATAGGGCGCTCAAAGCAGCTGCGCAGGGTGACTCTGTGGTTACGGAGAGATACGGTATATTGGCGTTCATTTATCGTGGAATTTAATTTAGGAGCCGAGAGGTAATGTTGCAACTAAATAGGATCCTGGTCAGACCCTACATGGAGTACTGTGCTCAGTTCCGTTTGCCTCACAACAAGAAGATGTGGAAGTCATAGAAATGGTGCAGAGGAGATTTACAAGGATATTACCTGGATTGGGAAGCCTACCTTATGAAAACAGGATGAGTGAACTCGGCCTTTTCTCCTTGGAGCGCCGGATTAAAAAGAGGTGACCTGATAGAGGTGTATAAGATGATGTCACATGGATAGTCAAAGGCTTTTTTTCCAGGGCAGGAATAACTGCCACAAGAGGAGACAGGTTTATGGTGCTTGGGAGTAGGTACAGCGGAGTTGTCAGGGTTAAGTATTTTTACGCAGAGAATGGTGCGTGCGTGGAATGGGCTGCCGGCAACGGTGGTGGAGGCGGATACGGAAGGGCCTTTTAAGAGACGTTTGTATAGGTATCTGGAGATTAGTAAAATAGCGATCTATGGGTAAGCCTAGTAATTTCTAAGTCGGGGCACGTTCAGCACAACTTAGTGGGCCAAAGCGCTTGTATTGAGCTGTAGATTCTCTATGTTACTATGTTTCTGTCATTGAGAATGAGGTCATAACTCTGATTAGGCCTTTGAAGAACAGGCTAACTCACCTATAATCTCCTATTTTTGCCTGCTTCCCTTCTTAAAGAGGAGGAACATTTGCCATATTCCAGTCTGCTGCAATAATTCCAGAACTTAGAGACTCTTCAACGCTCATTGCTAGTAACTTCAGGATCGCCTCAACTACCTCATTCAGAAGCCCAGAGTGTAGTCGATCTTTTCCACGTGACTGATGTACCAGCATCCGAAGCACCAATTCATTAGCAAGAGCAAACGCACCCACTCCGACGCTCCACATTATACTGTTGGTGTATTTCACAGTGAGGGCTGAGGCATAATAGTTATTGAGTTCATCAGATATTCCTTTGAACTGTATAACTCACTCACCAGTGTCATTGTACAGCGGGCCATTATCAATTCTTGCTTCTGTTACACTGTATATTTGATAAAGTATTTTGCTTTATTCCTTTATGTATCTGACTTGATTACCCTGATATTTCATCTTTTCTATCTTTACTGTACATTGGGTGTTAGACGGTGTTCATTATTCGATTTTTCTTTGTCTTGGGGAGCATCTGTGTTGGCAGCGCCGTGTTGATAATGAACATGATTTGAACCCATCAGTTCCCATGTCCTCATTTGTTCTATCTCTTGCAACGGTAATCTCTCTCTCTCTCTCTCTCTCTCTCTCTCTCTCTCTCTCTCTATCTCACACACACACAGACACACACACACACACACAGACACACACACACACACACACGCACACACACACACACACACAAACACAAATATAAATAAACGTAAAGGTACTCTGTCGCCATTCGTAAAACCGTTAGAACCTGTTACTGGAAGATAACAACATACCAACAATAAGATGATTCAGATTCTTCCTAGGACACATAATATGGAAAGACTAACTGGAAAAACTCAGGCTCTCTGGAAAGATCCAGGGAAGCAAACCGAAAGGAAAACGTCGGCTAATGCACATCAAATGCCTGGCCAGGTGGCAGTAATCTCTCTCTCTCTCTCTCTCTCTCTCTCTCTCTCTCTCTCTCTCTCTCTCTCTCTCTCTCTCTCTCTCTCTCTCTCTCTCTCTCTCTCTCTCCTCTCTCTCTCTCTCTCACACACACACACACACACACACACACACACACGCACACACACGCACACAGACGCACACAGACACGCGCGCGCGCACACACACACACACCTATAAATAAAGGTAAAGGTTCTTTGTCGCCATTCGTCAAACCGTTAGGAATCTGTTACTGGAAGATGCCAACATACCAACAATAAGAGTATTCAGACTCCCAGGACACATGATGCGGAAAGATGAATTGAAAAAACTCAGAATCTCTGGAAAGATCCAGGGGAACAAACCGAGAGGGAGACCACAGCTTACAGACAATAGACAATAGACAAAAGATGCAGAAGTAGACCATTCAGCCCGAGCCTGCACCGCCATTTTCAGATCATGGCTGATCATCTACTATCAATAAACGGTTCCTGCCTTGTACCCATATCGCCTGATCCCCCTATCCATAAGATAACTATCTAAAAGCATCCACAGAATTGACCTCCACTACCTTCCGAGGCACTGCATTCCAGACCCTCACAACTCTCTGGGGGAAGAAGTTTTTCCTTAACTCTGTCCTAAATGACCTACCCCTTATTCTTAAAACATGCCCTCTGGTACTGGACTCTCCCAGCATCTGGAACATATTTCCCGCCTCGATCTTGTCCAATCCCTTAATAATCTTATATGCTTCAATCAGATCCCCTCTCAATCTCCTTAATTTTTGTACAAGCCCAGTCTCTCTAACCTCTCTGCGTAAGACAGTCCAGACTTCCCAGGAATTAACCTCGTGAATCTACGCTGCACTTCGTCTACAGCCAGGATGTCCTTCCTTAACCCTGGCGACCAAAACTGTACACAATACTCCAGGTGTGGTCTCACCAGGGCTCTGTACAAATGCAAGAGGATTTCCTTGCTCTTGTACTCAATTCTCTTTGCAGTAAAGGCCAACATTCCATTAGCCTTCTTCACTGCCTGCTGCACTTGCTCATTCACCTTCAGTGACTGATGAACAAGGACTCCGAGATCACTTTGTAATTCTCCCTTAGCAAACTCTACACCGTTCAGATAATAATCTGCCTTCCTGTTCTTACTCCCAAAGTGGATAACCTCACAAATATTCACATTAAACGTCATCTGACAAGTAACTACACATCCTTTTCAAGCCACACTGAATGCTCCTAACATCCTCATCACATGTCACACTGCCACCCAGCTTAGTATCATCAGCAAATTTGCTGATGTTATTTTCCATGCCTTCATCCAAATCGTTGACGGAAATTGTAAACAGCTGTGGTCCCAATACCGAGCCCTATGGCACCCCACTAGTCACCACCTGCCATTCCAAGAAACACCCATTCACCGCTACCCTTTGCTTTCTATCTGCCAAACAGTTTTCTATCCATGTCTATACCTTCCCCCCGATGCCCTGAGCTTTGATTTTAAAGACCATTCTCATATGTTGGACTTTATCAAATGCCTTCTGAAAATCGAGGTACATTACATCCACCGGATCTACTTCTAACTTCCTGGTTACATCCTCGAAAAACTCCAGCAGATTAGTCAAGCATGATTTACCCTTGGTAAATCCATGCTGGCCCGGCCCAATCCTATCACTGCTATCTAGATATGCCACTATTTCATCCTTAATAATGGACACTAGCATCTTCCCCACCACCGATGCCAGGCTGATAGGTCGATAGTTCTCTCTGTTCTCCCTCCCTCCTTTCTAAACAAGTGGGATAACATTAGTCATTCTCCAATTCTCAGGAACTGATCCTGAATCTAAGGAACATTGGAAAATTATTACCAATGTATCCGCAATTTCCAGGGCCAACTCCTTTAGTACCCTAGGATGCAGACCATCTGGACCTGGGAATTTGCCAGCCTTCAGTCCCATCAGTTCTCTCATCACCGTTTCCTTCGTAATGTCTATCTGTTTAATTTCCTCTGTTACCCTATGTCCTTGGCCCATTCATACATCTGGAGATTGCTTGTGTCTTTCTTAGTGAAAACAGATCTGAAGTACTCATTACCTTGTTCAGCCAGGTCTCTTTTCCCCATAACAATTTCACCCAATTCATTCCTCAAGGGCCCAACATTGTTCTTAACTATCTTCTTTCTCTTCACATACCTAAAAATGCTTTTGCTATCTTCCTTTATATTCCTGGCTAGCTTGCATTCGTACCTCATTTTCTCTCCCCGTATTGCCTTTTTAGTTACGTTCTGTTGTTCCTTAAGAACTTCCCAATCACCTGTCCTCCCACTCACCTTATCTCTGCCATACTTCCTTTTTAATACTATGCAATCTCTGTCTTCCTATGTCCACCACTGTGTCCCCTTTCCCCCTTTGAATCCTTCCTTCTCTGGGGGATGAACTGATGTTGCACCTTGTGCATTATTCCCAAGAATACCTGCCATTGCTGTTCCACTGTCGTTTCTGATAGGCTATCCGTCCAGTCAACTTTGGCCAGCTCCTCCATCATGGCTCCATAGTTATCCCTGTTCAACCGCAACACTGACACCTCCGAGCTGTCCTTATTCTTCTCAAATTGCAGATAAAAAACATCATATTATGATCACTGCCTCCTAATGGCTCCTTTACTGCAAGATCGCTTATCAAATCCTGTTCATTACATAACACTAAATCCAGAATAGTCTTCTCTGCTCGGCTTTCGTACAGGCTGTTCCAAGAATGCATCCCGTAGGCAGTCTACAAACTCCCTACCCTGTGGTCCAGCACCAACCTGATACTCCCAGTTCACCTGCATGTTGAAATCCCCCATAACTACTGTTATATTACCTTTGCCACATGCCAATGGTAACCTGCTATTCAACTTGCACCCAAAATCCATGCTACTGTTGGGTGGCCTGTAGTCAACACCCATTTTGGTCATTTTGCCCTTACTGTTCCTCAGTTCTATCCACACAGACTCTACTTCTCCTGACCCTATGTCCCGTCTTGCAAAGGACTGAATCTCATTCCTCACCAACAGGGCCACCCCACCCCCTCTGCCCACATTTCTGCCCTACGTTAGCACGTATACACTTGTACATTCATTTCCCAGGTCTGATCTCCCTGCAGCCATGTCACCGTTAACGCAACAACATCATAGTTACCCATTTGCACCTGGGCCTCAATTTCATTTGCATTATTTTTGACACTTCGTGCATTCAGTTAAAGAATTTTTAGCCCGTTTCTCCTCTCTCTGTTTGAAGCGCTGCCTATTGTGATTAACCCAGCTCCCCGAACTCCATCGGGCTATGTGCCCCCAGAATTTTGTTGTTCTTCCTAAATTTATGTACGTCAAAGGCCTAGCCACGTGGCTACACATCGAGCAATTTGAATTCATCCAAAGAACGAGGGATAGATCTTTATGGTAAACCATGGTGACCAACATCCGCATCGGATATGGTGCCTAGACAGACTGGACGATAGCTCAAAGTGGCAGAGAGGAGCAGAACCGACAGGGAGAGGCAGACTAAAAAGAGAAAAGGAGGGAGAAGAGACGGACGGGTAATGACGGCAGCGGGAGTGCTTCACGGAGAGGAAAATACACTCCATTATCAGACATTTTTGACAGAATCGGAAAGCAGGTGATGAAGCCCAGGCTTCAATTTGATTGGAGCGGCAGCTGAGACGCAGAGGGGATGCTGAGTCCCGTGAAGCGGCCAGAATTATCTGTAAACAGCTGTTCTGTAACTCTAAGGCAACGCGCACAAAATGCTGGAAGAACACGGTAAACCAGGCAGAGACAATGGGAAAGAGTCGGAGGCGGAGTTAAGATGGCGCTAAGCGCCGACTCCTTTGCTTGCATCTTCCGAAACAGATTTATTTCCATCATTAATATCTTTCATTTTCCCTTTCAAGTTTCGTGTGCAGACTCTGATCGGGAGTTACTCACAGACTTCCGTTATTTGAGGGAATGGGACAGGTTCTTCGGGTTTCAGGACCGACCGGTGACGTTCGCCTCGGCAAGGGTTCGGCCTTGTGTGTAAGACAGGCAGTACCGACTCTCGGATCGAGGGTCAGTGCAACAGCAGGGGACCCGTGTGTCGTCGGGAGATCGGGAAATCGGAAAATCGATCGCTATGGGCCGACGACCCGAGATCTTTGCGATCTTCAGGCGCACATCTCGGAAACAGCGAAAATACGGACTGGTTAACATTGTAAGACAGCGGGTTGTTTTTACGTCTCCCGCTCGCCGTGGAAATGGGGGACACAGGGCTCTCCCTTATTAGGGAGAGAAAGAACCTGTGGAATACCGGATGGAATGCGATAATCATTGGGGTAGTTACAAGTCTGTGTCTTTGTTGTCGCCTTGTTCACGCTTTTACTCTGTACTGTAGCGGGTGCGCGTTTTTGCTGGGGAGAGGGGAGAATTTTGCTGGCGGGGGGGGATTTGTGGTTTACATTTAACTGTCGCTCATTCTTTGAGACACTTTTCTGTTTCCGTAGATGTTTGCGAAGAGAAAGCATTTCACGATGTCTATTATATACATTTCTCTGATATTAAATTGGACCTTGAACCTTTGGGTAAACAGTCGAATTTCCGGGCCCACTGTGTGCATTGTGACTGAATATGCGTGTGTGTTGGTTTGTTTTTAGAGAGCAGGCAGATCTTCTGGTTTGGTAACTCTGCTCATCACATTCTCACCTTTTACCCACAGGTTGGGGTATAGAAAAGGGAGCAGGGAGGCAGGTATAATCTAATTCTTTAAGACAATTATTTCTAACCTTTCAGGAGTTTCAAAATCCAATTCATTTGGTATTTCACCACATTTATCTGTTCTCTTCAGAATTTGCTCTGAGTCAGGGCGTGAATACACGTGTTGGTGCAGGTGCTGAGAACCTAGAGTATTCCCAATGTCCTTTCTCTTATCTAACGGGGATCCGTGACAGAATAATAAACAACACTCTTTGAAATCCGTTGATAGATATAAAATGCCACCTGTGTTACCCACAATATGAAATAACCGGTTATGCTGAACAGCAAAACGATGGATTTGCGTCGGCTCTGCATCTCCCGGTCCTTGAAATTCTCTCCACTCTTTTGTTACCGGAGCCCCCTGCGGTCTCGACTGGCCGATAGAATCCGCCCGACAGTCATAATTTTGAACAACAAAATCATAAAGAATGGGACACAAGGGCTTAAAGTGCGGTGAAACACCGTAAATACCACCCATGAGGGAGAGTTTTGTAGCTCGGTGTATAAACACAATGCCAGGGAACACCATCAATTATTATCAAAGGCTGGTATACAAAGCCCCATGGGACATTCCAAACAGGCCAGCACACTCACTGTCCCGCTAATCACAGCCACCGTGCTCTCGGTGCAATAATTTGTTTTCAGCTTTTCACAGCAAACAACCAGAAATCCATCGACGGTCAAAGCGACAGTCAGCCAGACAGAGGTCGCAGTGCTGGCAAAAAATCAGCCATCTGCCCAGTCTGCACACAGGAGTGATGATCAGGAACGAGCGGTGAAAACAGTCCACCTCAGTGGCGGATCGAAGATAACGACCAGGTGATCGGTATAAAAGAATAAATTTCCCAGTGTTGGTGACAATGAAGTAACAGGACGGTTGTAGTGATTGTTTCTGCAAGGTCATCATTGTGTTGTCCATCAACGGCCTCACACGCAGTCATACAGCACAAGTTTATCAAACATCCTCTGGTTTCATGCTACAACACGGAACTCCTTATATTTGCTAAAGTGTTATTAAATATTTGATTGTTACTTTGAACTCTGACAACTGCTCGCATACAAGTGCAGACAATCAATTGGTATCATCTCTGCAGTCTGTATAAACACGCTATTTACAACTACAGTGCAGCCGCTTGAAGACCCAATGCACAGAGACATGAACATCCCATCACTGAACAGAAGCCGCTGAAAACACGCTGCCTAACCCGCAGAATTCCACAATGCTGGTCGATTCGTTGTATTTCCGTGGCGGTTTGTTCATCGATTCAGATGCCAGAATCCACATATTGGTGTTGACATTACACGACTGAAATGGGGAACAGTGGGACTGACAGGCTCCAGCGGAAATCATCGACAGAAACAATCCCGCCATTGGAATTAGACTTCATTCCCCAACAACGCCGACGGGCACTGCGGCTTACCGGGAATTCCAAATGCCGAAATAAAAGAATAGTTAAATTCCCGTACACCATTTCAGGGAGAATCTGTGACTTCTGTTGCTCCTGGATTCACAGCTCCGCAGACACTCTGAGAAGATTCTTTCGAAAAGTCCATGATTTATACGGAGGATCGCTCTCCGGAGATAGTTTCTTAGTTACAGTTACTTGAAGAGACAATTTAATTAACACCATTGTGTCTGATATACATTGGATCGATTGAATATAATTACATCAAAATTTGTCTAGATTTCCTCAGTAGAGTATCGGTTGACAAGACTATATTGTCACCAAACAATTGATACTAGAGCGAACAATCATCAGTAATATTTGTTTCTACACTTCGCGCTCCCTAAAGTACAAATCGAAGTAAATATTATAAGAAATTAAATTATAGCTCATATTTTAAAACTAGAAAATGGAAATTAAGGTAGTGCAAGTCAGGTCCAGATATTTGTAAGGTACGGCCCACAGCCGGGTCAGAATCTGTTCAGTAGTCTTGTCACAGATGGAAAGAAGCTGTTCCCAGATCTGGCCGTACCAATCTTCATGCTCCTGAAACTTCTCCCGGAGCGAAGTGGGACAAAAAGTGTGTTGGCCGGGTGGGTCCTGTCCTTGATTATCCTCTCAGTACCGTTCCGACAGCGTGTGGTGTAAAGTGAGTCCAAGGATGGAAGATTGTTTGGTGTGATGTGCTGGGGCATGTTCACGATCTTCTGCAGCTTCTTCCGGTCTTGGACAGGACAACGTCCATACCAGGTTGAGATATACGCTGGAAGACTGCTTTCTAAGGTGCACCTATAAAAATTAGTGAGGGTTTTAGGGGACAGGCCAAATTTTTTCAGCTTTCCTAGGAAGTAAAGGCGCGGGTGGGCATTCCTGGGAGTGGACTCTGCTTGGTTAGACCAAGTCAGGACATTTCTGATATTCACCCCGAGGAACTCAAAGCTTTTGACCTGTTCCACTTGTGCACCACCGATGTAGATGGGGTCGTGCGGTCCGCTACTCCTTCTGAAGTCAACAACCAATTCGGTCGTCTTGATGACGTTGAGGGATAGGTTATTGTCTTTGCACCGTGCCACCAGGTTCTTAATTTCCTCTTTGTACACAGACTCATTATTACCCAATAAGAACTGTGTGTTTAATTACAAGGAAAGAGCTTTGTCACAGAGCAATGACAATTCCGGCGTTCACACGCGTACACACACATACACACACACAAAGCGTTGTGGGAAATTAAGTTTATTTATTATTCGTGCGGAGAGAGGTTGTTTCTTTCAAAACACGAAGGAAATGTGCCTGTTCCATTTCGTGCGGTGGGGGAGGTGGTTTGAAGCAACTGAAGGGATGGGGGTTTGTGTTCGAATTTTTTTTGAATTAATTTCCATAAGACTATAAGACCATAAGACATTGAGTCTGATCCATCATTCCACCTTCGGGAACACAGATAATTAATTACACCTGCCAAAAAAAACAACTTTTTTTATTAGAGAACCATTGTGTTCTATCGACTTTAGAGTAAGAACTGGAACTTCTATGGATATAATTTTTTAAGTTATAAAAACGACTAATTTTACTATATTTTAATTAAGCAGCTCAAATTTCAAGCCAAATTTAAACCTCCGAGTTCCTTGATTTAACATGATGTAAACAAATAAGAAAAAACAGCGTTTGTAATATTTGCCGAACAAAATCTGTTGCAAAATGATTAGACGAATAATTAAAATAAAAACAATATTGTTCACTTGTGCTTTTCCTCAGTGCATTGTAACTGCTGCGCTGGAGGACGGGGTTACACCAAATGAGGCTGTAGAGTTTTCCTGTTTGTATTGAAACCCGTCAATTCAATCACAACACCCAATACATTGAGAAACCATGGACAATTCTGGAGTATTCCTTACGCTACGACCACTCAGATTCGCCGTTGAACTCTAAAACGCTGACTATGGAACAGTGCATCATGCCGCAGGGTCTTTGGCCCATAACACAATGCTGAACTCTGAATCTACTCCAAGATCAACTCAACAATTTCCTCTGTTTGCCTTTCAATCATGCGCCTATGTAGGAGTTCCTGCAATGTTCCGAACGTATCAGACTCAGGCAGCTCCGCTGGCTGGTCTGTGATAGGCCAGTAATAAAATTATTTCAGTTTTAAATTTGCGACTATGTTGTTCTGTGCAGCATCGAATTTTCGTGAGCAGGTTTCCGAGGGAAACTGAAGTTTCACATTTGGAATAATCCGAAGTTCCACGTTGCAGCACGCGGCTGATTGATGAACTACTCAGAATTTGGCGTTACAGCAACGTCACAGCGCAACCCCGCAACCTCGTCAGGGACATACACGGTGGGCGGAAGGGTTTGCTCCTGTGTTGCAAGACACCGTATCCTGTATTAAATCCATCAGTGCAGAGGAACCAGACAAATGGAGGAGAACGGATAGATTGATATTACAATGTGATCACGTCACCATGTTAGGTCATGGAACAGTAGAGCACAGGAACAAAACCTTTGACTCTTTACTTCTGCGCTGAGCACGAGACCGAATGAGACTAAATTGATGACTGTAGTTGATCCACCTCCCTTCATTCACTGCATGCTCATGTGCTTTGACTGAATCTCGAGGTTATATCTCAAAAGACGGCAAACCTTTGTCATAAACTCCCTTGTTGAAGTAAGTATTTTAGAAGGCAAGAGAAAGCACTGATAGAATAAAAAAGTTGGAAGTTCCATAAAGATATCCCTGGATGGAGCAGGAACGCTGTTAAGTTCGCCAAACTATTATCAAGTTGGGTGGTGAGATGGAATCCACATGTACAGATGGGGGTGACAGAGAAACCAGCAAACTGTTAACATATAGACTTAATCATGACACAACAACAGGGTCAGGAGTCAGCAAAGGTACAAAGAGGAGAGGATTCTGAATATCAAGGGATAAAAGCACGGAATTGATAGCGGTAAATATGAGGTGCGGAGTTGTGAAAGGTAGCAGGTGATGGGTTGGCACAATGACATTTGTGGGCATCAAAAATTAGGTCTACGGGACAGTTAAAGAATTTGGGTTGGTGACCAAAACTGCGAGGAAATGTACATTCTTGTAAGAATTGTTTGCCTTTTGCCCAGTGAGAGTCCAGATAAATCGGGTGGAAAATCAGTTTCAGGATACGCTCCGTAGAAGGACCATATGTTAAGTTCCATGTTAATTCTATTGGATCTTCTCCTCCATCCTTCGGAGGACTGAAATATATTTTCGAGTTAGTGGATGCGTTCACCAAATGGAGAGAGCCTTTCCCAACTACATAATGAAAACCGCTGACGTTACAGCCAGGATTTTATTGGACAGAGTTTCTACCCGTTGGGGATTACAAAGCTGTCTGGAATCAGTCATCGTCACCGCTACACCCACATGTGAAACTGTCTGGGGTAAAACACAGGTTGGTATCCCTTATCGTGCAATTACTGAACGGATGAAAAAACACATTAAAGACAATGTTATCTAAAACGAAATGGTTAGAATCTCTGTTTGGGCTAGATTTATCACAGACGGAGAATGATGGCATTGGAATGGACAAATGCAAGCAACAATTATTTGTCTCTATTAAGGTAAGCCATTATGATGCTGCCCATAACATGTGACAGAAGAAACAGCGCAACAAAGCTATTTCAAAGTGCGAACAAATCCGCGGGAGTCGGAAATAGGACAGAAGGCCAGGATCTCATTATATCAGCCAAGCCCCTTTACAGCTGCGCGATTTGTCGGGACATATGATGTCGCTGACAATGCAGGTCCATCGGTACATCGAATCCAGAGCGCTCCAAACAAGTTGGGGTGGTAACATATTAACAAACCCAAACCACGTGGAGACAGTCGATGTGACCAAGAAGCTGGGTTTCAGAAATCATGTTGTCAAAGGGATGCTCTGGACCGATATGAGAATATCCTCTTAGGGTTATGCGTCAGGTAATTGATGAAGGAGTTGAGCAACCACTTCCAGATTGCCCCCGGAGGATGAGGATAATTCACATCTTTGCTCTCGCCCGAGCCTAGGCGGAGACAAAGGAAGACAGAAACAGATGGTAGAGCGTGTCTGTTATCTGGTCTTCTGGAAATAAACTGGTGGATAATTGATCTGATATTAATGGATATTAACAAGGCGTTAATGTTAGTCATGGTAGGACCATTCATTATGTCAGAAGGTTTAGTATCTAGGGATAGTTGGCTGGTGGATTCAGAACTGACACCCACTGAAGGCAGCGGATAGTACTGGGAGGGCCTCTTTCTCCCTAGATGTCGGTGGCCAGCGGGGTCCTGCAGAGATCCATTCTGAGACCCCAGGACTGCTGTGTTGTTTATGAATAGTTCGTATCAGGAGGTGGAAGGGTGGTTTATTGTATTTTCCGTGATGAAAAGATTGATGCAATTATGGAGTGTGCAGACGTTTGTCACTGATTGCACAGGACAGTGACAGGACGCAGAGCAGTGTTAAGAAGTTACAGATGGAGTTCAACACGGAAAGGTTCGAAGTGATTCACTTTGGAAGGATGAATTTGAAGGCAGATGCGATATTGTCTCGAGTTAACGGAAAGTCGCACATTAGTACGAGTTCCACAATGGAAACAGAGTGACCAGACTTTCTATCAGAAACCGAGGCCCGCTCATCGCTACGAGTATCACAATAGGCACGGAGCGGAGCGGTGCACTGCAGGAGCAGGAAGGAGTATGATTGACAGGTGAGCTTGAATACTTCTGCTGTTCTGCACTACTCTTAGTAACAACTTGGGAACCTGCGAACAGTTCACAGATTTCACTTGCTAGTTTTGTTCAAACAGAGAACGGATGGATAAATAGTGGTAGAACTGTGGCAGGCTTGAGAATATATTTAAAGTTAAATATACTGCATCGCACGTCACGGTTATAGGGTATGAAGACATTCACCGACAGAGGTCAGGTCCCTGCCAAATGGCCCCATTGGTCTTCAAACTGTCTACAGCCCTGGCTAATTTCCCGAAGACACGTGCCTCAGTTTGATCACAGGTCTCGGCAATATCGCTATGGGTCTTTTACAGTGTTTGGAGGAATATGTGCAGTGTATTTTATTGCACCACATGTCAGTTGTTGCTGACTCACACTATTTCCATCACTCAGACCGCCCGGAATGACTGGAACGAACGAACGAAAAGAAGAACGAATGTTCCCCTTTAATAAAGATGATTTCTCCATTTCGCCTGCCAGAATAAGCCCCTTTCCTTTAATTTCAGAAGCGAATGTGCTCCGTCAAATGTTACAAAATAAATTGACTTCAAGATAAGTATGCCAACTTTAAAAGCAACACAGATATTAAAAAAAAAAAAATCCCATTTATATAGCTCAAGCTAGGTATCATGGAGAATTTCATGGAATATTTGCATCATAATTTGTTTTAAAGTAGATAGATTGCAATATCCCTTGAGGAGTCAAATTCGTGACACGGGAACAGTCAGTAAAATAGTATAACTTAATTCTTTGTGCAGTTCATTGTCACTAATGTCCCTGACGTGACAGCCACGCTAAGTGCCTCAGTGGAATTGCTCTCACATCGATAAAAGTCTGTTAAACCGATCACTAGTCCATCTGAGCAGCTCAAACGTTCCATACAACGCTGCTTCTGACGGAGTATGGGATTTCCGACGATTTACTACCTTGCAGCCTTTTTCTATCCCGCAATTGTAGCGGTTGGTGTTCCCGGTAAGATTCCAGAGCTGGTTACTTTATGTATGGTGCGGTCATCTTACTGTTACTCGGCTGCGGTATTCGCACTGTTCCTAAGCACAGATGCCACCATCGGCTGGAACGTGTTTTCGGAATGGAGGATACAAGTATCCAATGGTTTTATTTCCATTTTCCATACTTCGATCGTAGCGTTTTCTTCTTTTGTCAGTGAAGTCGGTGCCGATATTGCAACTGTTTCATAATTTCACCTCGCCAGGCTTTCTGAAGTGATGCCAGTCTCTGCTTTTCCAGGCTCCAGTCTCTATAGGTGCAGACCCTTCGACATTACAACAACGTGGCAGCTTATTTAAAAGACGGTCCAGTCTATTTTCGACAAGTAGGCCTGTTCTTCTGTAAGTCAGTAAATGAGAACTCGTGTTTCATATCAATATGTTCCCTTCTTAAAGATTGGAGTGATATTTGCATTCTTCTAATCCCCTGGAATCATTCCGGAATCTAGAGACCTCTTTCAGAACCCTGGGGTGTAGACAATCTGGTCCAGATGACTTACTTACCATCAGACTTACAATCATATCACTGGACACCACTTTGCCACCGCTCCAAACAATCTCTTCAGCAATTCCACCTCTAATGGTGTTGTTTACAGGAGATCGACTGTTCACCGGCACGTGAGTCGTGGAACTCGGATGCCGAGCTCTAAACTTTGGGGATGTCGGCAAGCCACTGACTCTCACATCCGTCATTGTCCTCCAGCAGGAGTGCTGAGACGGAGACCGCACACACTGGATTTCTGTTTTCCACTTCCAAACAGAACAAACCTGCATAGCATTGCAAGAATGGGGGCATTCAGGGAGCTGACCATGTTTATATTTTTTTCCAAATTTCTTCTAGTTAACTTAATAGTGATTGTGTTCCTTTCTCGGGGAAAATGCGGACTCTCCAAATGCATCACCCGTTACCTGGTTGGAATGGCAACAGCGGATCTGATGGTGGTTATCGTTTTTGCTTTAGTGGAACAGACAAACAATATCTACATTTATTCCAGATCCTTGCTCATCACTCCTGTGTGCGCTCTGACACTTGTACTTGTAGCTTTGACGCGGGACTGTTCTGTTTGGTTCACGGTCAGTTTTACCTCAGATTGCTTCATCGCAATATTTTGCCAAAAGCTACGGGAGCGATACTGCACCGAGAAAACAGCAACGGTGGTTATCGTGATCGTAGTTATACTGAGTTGCTGGAGAGGTGTCCCTGTTTACTTTGCCCTTGAACCTTACGTCATCATTGACAACACACTGTGGCGGTGCACCGGCACATATGAATACGCCACTTTACCCGTGTGGAGAGCATACGCATTACTGGACAGTATGTTAACACCAATTCTACCAATCGGATTAATTCTATTGTTTAACGGGTTAACCGTAAGACATATCGTTGTGGCAAATAGAGTCCGCAGAAGGCTGCGGCACAGCAGCGGTAATCAGAAAGATACCGAGGTGGAAAAACGCAGAAAATCGATGATTTTGTTGTTTTCTATATCACTAATTTCATATTAATTTGGATGCCCTATGTAACTCATTCCATGAAATGGCAAGTGCAAAACTATTTTTACGAGGACAGATATTTGAGTTCCCCGGTATACATCCTACAGCAATTCGGGTTCACGTTGCAAATTCTCAGAGTGTGCACCAATACCTGTACCTATACATTGACGCAGAGGAAATTCATGGAAGAGCTGAAGAATGGAATGAAGTATGTGTTTACATTGAATGGCCATCTGTGTAGATAACGCCAATGTCTAATTGCAATTCAGAAAATGAAAATAGAAACATAGAAAACCTACACCATGTAAAACCTAAATACGAAAATGTCCCTACCTTAGAAATGACTAGTCTTCCCCATAGCACTCTATTTTTCTAAGCTCCATGTACCTATCTAAAAGTCCCTTAAAGGACAGATTCGTGTCCGTCTCCACCACCGTTGCTGGCAGCCATTCCACCCACTCACCAATCTCTGAATAAAAAACTTACCTCTGACATAACCTCTGTAAGTACTTCCCAGAACCTTAATCTTGTGTCCTCTTGTGGCAACCATTTCTGTCCTGGAAAAAAAAGCCTCAGACTATCCACACAATGAATACTTCTCATCATCTCATACACCTCCATCAAATCACCTCTTATCCTCCTTCGCTCTAAGGAGAAAAGGCCTAGGTCACTCAACCTGTTTTCAGAAAGCATGCTTCCCAATTCAGGAAACATCCTCGTAAATCTCCTCTGCACCCTTTCTATGGCGTCCACACCCTTCCTGTTGTGAGGTGACCTGAACTGAGCACAGTACTCCAAGTAGGGTCTGAGCAGGAACCGATATAGCTGCAACATTAACTCTCGGCTCCTAAATTCAATTCCACCATTAATGAAGGGTAATAAACCGAATGACTTCGTAACCACTGAGTCAACCTGCGCAGCAGCTTTTAGCGTCCTATGGACTAGGACCACAGGATCCCTCTAATTCTCCACACTGCCAAGAGTCTTACCATTGATACTATATTCAGTCCATCATATGTGACCGACCAAAATAAACCGCTTCACATTCTTTGGGTTGAACTCCATCTCCACTTCTCAGTCCAGTTTTGCATCTTATCAATGCCCCGCTGTAACCTCTCACTGCCATCCACACTATGCACAACACCTCCAAACTTTGCGTCATCAGCAACCTCCACTTCCTCATCCAGGTCATTTATAAAGATCACGAATAATAAGGGTCCCAGAACAGATCCTTCAGATACATTCAGCGGAGATTTCAAATAAAACTGTTTTACTGTGAACTACTTTGGCAAATATGTCATCGATTCAAACTATAATTTGACTGGTCATCAGGAAATTGCAGAATTTGCGGAAGATTGTTTACTTCATACATTTCAGGTAGGTAGCAAAACAAACGTCCGATGCTGTTGGCGTGATTGATACTTTTGTTGAAGTATGTTCCAAACTATCAGACACTGGACTGTCACAATGGCAGGGATGGCTTCAGGACTTCCCGTGTTTAGATGCTGGAACATGGAAAGGGTCGGGTAACAGAGTGTAACGGGAGTGCGACAGCAAATCAGGGATAGTTTCCCAGATGCGGAAAGGGAGGAAAACGTGGAGCGTTCGGTTTGTAATAGACTGTGAGAAAAACACAGGTACATGAGGCGGACTGGCGAAAAGTCCGGACCTGATCAAATATTGGAAAAGGTAACGGGTCAGGTGACAGAACTCTCCACTGGTCAGCATTTCAGAATGATAGGACGGAACTCTCCAACATTTACCTTACACAGAGTTTGGAGAAGGGAGCCTGGAATTTGTGGTCTGCGATGTATGGTGCCACCTGGCAGGAGCTTGGGAAAGTACATTGGGAAATGATGTATTCAGTAAAATGCGCAACAGATATGTGGAGATTGTTTCGGGAGCACTGACATGGAGTTCAGTAAAGGCTTGCCCCATTTTCGCAGGGCAAGGATGATAGTATAAAGTAAACCGCGGTGACAAGAATGTACGAACAACTCGTCAAGAGGAAGAAAGAAAGAATCTCATGGTTTCGGGCAAAAGGATTGGATAGGTTTATGGACAGTCACAATGCAGACAGGGAAGAATTTAACAGCGGGCATAGAAGAGGGAGAAAGGGACTTGAGAATGATTTGGCGAGTTGCCCGAAGTTAAGCAAAGAAGAGGAGGATGACCAGAGAAAGTGTGGACAGATCAGAGGTTAAAGAGGAAAATTGTGTTTGGAGTCAAGCAGGCAGTGAAGCTCCTGACTGAATGCATTGATGAATGTGAACACAGCGTCAAAAGGCTGATATGCTGGAACATGGCGACGTTGAGAAACGGGATGCGCTGGAAATTTGGAAGACATTATGACAGGTGATTCCCCGGTGCGAGAAAGGATATTTTCCACGTAATTTTAGAAGGTGAGCGAAGATATTGCATCGCTTTTGGACGGGATGTTTGTGTCTTCGCTGGCCACAAAAGTAGATCTAGGAGAGTGGGGGGTGGCAAACAGTATTCATTCGTTGTTGAAAGATAATAGGGATACTCCTTCGAATTACAGACCCATGAGTATTACGTCCGCAGTGGGTAAACTGCTGCAGAGGACTATTGAAAAGGGAATTTATGAGTATTTGGAGAACCGGAGTCCAACTACTGAGAGTCAGCATGGCTTTTTGAGGGGCATGTTGCCCTTTATGAAACAGATTCAATTATTTGTAACAGTGAAAATCAAGCAGAAGAATCAGGACAGTAGACGTGGGTGCATTAATCTTGGTCTGGCATTTGATCAGTTCCCCATAGTGGACTCATTCAGAAAGTCAGGGGGCATGGAATCGGGGCAACCTGGCTGCGTGGATTCAGAATTGGCTTACTAACAGAAGGCAGATGATGTAGTAGATAGAGCGAACACTGGCTGGAAGACAGCGGGCATCCGCGTTCCGCAAGGGCGGTCGAAATTTCGTTATAGTTTACAGCTCTATTTGGACTCTGCAGTTACAAAGGAAAATGACTGATTTAATCTGATCATCTATCAGCAGCTGGATAATTTATGGAATCTGGGTTGAAGATGGGCTGACCGCTGAACTGCTGTCTGCATCAGCACGTGTTCTAAACGGACCTGCAATTTTCTATTACAGAGCAGATGATGTTTTTTGCAATTAGGGCTGACGACGTAAGCACATCGCTGAGCTATTCACAACACCGCCACGTTATGCAAATGGACCTGTCATTTACATGTTACAGGGCAGATACTACAGTGACCTCAAAACAATCTTCTCCAATGGAGCCCTATAACTTAAAACCAGTATTTCGAAGGGTTCAGCAGCTGCTTCTGGTGCTGTTTAAAATGGCCAGCCTTCCAAAATGCCAATTTCAAATTCTCAATTCAAGTACACACCGATTTTTAAAAATGCCAATTTACCACTGAATCTTGGTTTTATTGTATTGGGTGTAGATGCGCTTATAATTCGATGCATGCAAGCCTGAATCCACAAGAACGGTGTGGAGTCCGTGTCTCACTCTGAGGTCATAAGAAATGAAACATACAAAACGACAGAACCGAGAGCAAAGCAAACGCGGGCTCATAGTTGTCCTCCTTCAAAACCACCGCAGGCAACTGGAGAATACAGAATAATCAACTTCCAATGCAAAAGGCCTCAGCACGTATTCTAAAGAATTTAGGAGACTAGGATGTAGAGAGCTGAGGCTCACGTACAGTAGAACTTCACAGAATTTCGGAAAGATATGCAGCCGCCGTATTTCGCATCAGTTCTCATAAAAAAACACAAATTTTCTATCACAGGTATGGTGGAAACGAAAATGAATTTATTCATCCCCCCAACACAAACTAAAGAAACTTATCATGCCAATAAAGTCATTTATGACCGTAATCTTTCTTTCTCTCTTTCAATTGAACCCAACAATGTCCACATCCTGTGCAATATTTCAAATCCGCAAAGCATTCATATTTTTAAATATTCAGAAAATGGCATGTCTTATTTATTCAACAGTTAACGAAACATCTCCAATTGCAATCATACAACATTTAATGAAGCATTTTCACTCCAAGACAAAGAGAAGCAGAAAGTAATGCATCGTTCAAGAGTTAATATTGAAGACAATGAAAACGTGAAGTCTCCACAACTCCAAGCCTCCAACGACTGCCCGGATATCTCAATTCCAATTTCAGACCAAGGACAGGATTCGGACTAAATTAACCCTTTGTTGTATATTATCGGCGGGAATGATCCGTGACCACCGATGAAGAACAGATTTGTTCACCGTACTAGGAACACCGTCACACCCCCCTCTAGACCGGAACAATTGTCTTTACGGTCCTACTGAAAGAGTGAAGGCATATGCCTGTAATGTAATACTCCCTTTATCACCTCGCCTCTGCGCTTGCATCTTCTCGTGTTATAAAAATCCATCTTATTCAGTCTTAATCCTTTAGTGTGTGCAAGGACAGAGGAATCGAACAGTATAAACGAATTTCTAGATCGGTCCGTGCTGTGAGATACTAAAGGTGTCTCAGCTATACATTAGACATCCATACGAAACCACTGCACAGAAAAAGGGTCTTCAGCCCGTCAGATCAGTGAGGAATTAGTTACATCCTACTTCGATCGATCTGCACCCGGACCAAGTTCATCCATATACCTGTCATCCAATCACATCTTAAACGTTGAACAATTTAGAACATAGAACATAAAACCCTTCGGCCCACAATGTTGTTCCGACCATCAAACACTGCCTCCCATATAACCCCCACCTTAAATTCCTCCATATACCTGTCTAGTAGTCTCTTAAACTTCACTAGTGTATCTGACTCCACCACTGACGCAGGCAGTGCATTCCAAGTACCAACCACTCTCTGAGTAAAAAACCTTCTTCTAATATCCCCTTTGAACTTCCTTCCCCTTACCTTAAAGCCCCGTCCTGTTGTACTGAGCAGCGGTGCCCTGGGGAAGAGACGTTGGCTGTCCACTCTGTTTATTCCTCTAAATATCTTGAACACCTCGATCATGTCTCCTCTCATCCACCTTCTCTCCAAAGAGTAAAGCCCTATCTGCCTTAATCTCTGATCATAATGCACACTCTCTAAACCAGGCAGCATCCTGGTAAATCTCCTTTGTACCCTTTCGAACGCTTCCACATCCTTACTATAGTGAGGCGACCAGACCTGGACACAGTACTCCACGTGTGGCCTTACCAGTGTTTTATAGAGCTGCATCATTACATCATGACTCTTAAACTCTATCCTTCGACTTATGAAAACTAACACCCCATAAGCTTTCTTTACTACCCTATCTGCCTGTGAGGCAACTTTCAGAGATCTGAGGACATGATCTCTGCTCCACTACCATTTACTTCCTGTCATTTACTTTGTACTCTGCCTTAGAGTTTCTCCTTCCAAAGTGTACCACCTCACAGTTCTCCGGGTTGAACTCCATCTGCCAATTCTCAGCCCATTTCTGCATCCTATCAATGTCTCTCTGTAATATTCGACAATCCACTACACTATTTACAACACCGCCAACTTTTGTGTCGTTTGCAAACTTGCCAACCCACTCTTCTATCGCCAAATCAAGGTCGTTAATAAAAATCACGAAAGGTAGAGGTCCCAAAACAGATCCTTTGGCGACACCACTAATCACAACCCTCCAATCTGAATGTACTCCCTCCCCCAAAACATTCTGCCTTCTGCCGGCTAGCCAATGCTGAATGTACTTGGCCAAACATCCCTGGATTCCATGCCTTCTGACTTTCTGAATAAGCCTATCGTGTGGAACCTTGTCAAACGCCTTTCTAAAGTCAATGTAGATCACATTCACTGCACTACCCTCATCTATATGCCTAGTCACCTCCTCAAAAAAACATTATCAGGCTTGTTAGGCACAATCTGCCCTTCAGAAATCCACGCTGGCTGTCACTGATCAGACCATGATTCTTTAAATGCCCATGGATCCAATCTCAAAGAATGTTTTCCAACAGATTTTCTACCACAAACGTAAAGCTTACTGGTCTATATTTTCTCGGACTATCCGTACTATATTTTTTGAACAAGGGGACAACATTCACCTCCCTCCAATCCTCTGGTACCATTCCCGTGGACAACGAGAACATAATGATCCGAGCCAGAGGCTCAGCAATCTCTTCCCTCACCTCGTGGAGCAGCCTGGAGAATATTCAATCAGGCCCCGGGGACTTATCCGTCTTAATGTATTTTTACAACTCTAACACCTCCTCTACCTTAATATCAACATGCTCCAGAACATCAACAACACTTACATTCTGCTCAGTGTCACCAAGTTCCCTCTCATTAGTAAATAACGAAAAGAAGTATTCATTGAGGACCTCGCTCCAGCTTCCAGGCACGTCTTCCCACCGTTATCTCTAATCGGTCCTAATTCCACTCCAGTAATCCTTTTGTTCGAGTCAGCTGGAGACGCTCATGGAGTGAGTACCGTTTTGGATTCGCTCCATAGCTTTTACTTTTTTTAACCTTTGATCACCCTTATTCAGCTTATTTTACCTATACCGGAAGTTTCTTTATTCTTTTTTTTTGGATTTACTGCCAAAAGTTTGTTGTGAACTTTTGATGATATGCAAACAGAAATGTCTCTCATGTTTAAGGGACGGGATCACGGACGTAATCCGAACGGTAACGGAAAAAAGCAGGCTCCGACACAACAAACACCATTAACTTTTGAATTGTTTATGGAGGTTTTGGATCAAAAATTTGCTGAACTACAACAATTTTTTAAAAAAGATATAAAGGCTTTTCAAGAGTACATGGCTAAGACAGATTTAGTAATTAAACAGCAACAAGCTCTTATTGCGTCTCTGCAAGAAGAAGCTCGGAAGCGAGATTTGACTATTGGAAAACTGCAACAGGATTTCATTTCGACCATTAAGCTGATGGAAGCCCTTAAAGCCAAGAGAGACGATTTTGAGAATCGGTCCAGAAGACAGAACGTACGTATACTTGGTCTTCCAGACGGCATAGAAAAAGATGACCCTTCGAAATATTTTGCTCAACTTTTAAAAGAAGCGTTTCCGACAATTTTCCCGAATAACCCCCCTTTATTGGATCGGGCACATAGAATTCGGCGTCGATCACCGAGTGTTACAGACAAACCTTCGGTGGTAATTGTCCGGTTCCATTATGTACATGACAAAGAACAAGTTATAAGAGCAGCTCGTCGGGTAAGAATGATTAAAATCAAAGATTTTTCCTTCCGCCTGATCGAAGATTTTAGTTCAGATCTTTTAAAAAGAAGGCTTCTTTTTAAACCGTTGATGGCTGAATGTTATGAGAAAAATCTGAAACCTGCGCTTCTATACCCTGCGAAGCTTCGAATTTCTCCGTCGAATGCTCCACGACAGGTTTTCCTTTCAACTTCAGAAGCGAGAAAATATCTGGAGGAGAACTTCCCCACTGCTACAGACATCAGTCTTTAATAAATGAATGATTCTGATCGTGTAAGATGGCTCTCGATCTCTTAAACCAGAATTATAATCTGGTTATTGGTGTAGGTTCATCCTACACTTTATACTCAAGTTACAGTGTGTTTGCGTCATGTTAATTGTTTTGCCTTATACACTTTAATCATTTAACTACATACTTGTCTATTAACTTTGTTCCTTCGAAGGTATATTTTTAATTCTTTGAACGTAAATTTTTCCTTGATTAAGATGGTGGTTTTTTGGAAAAGATTTTTGGTTTTGCTTAAGATGGCATTATGTTTATATTTTTCGTGTTTCTTCCAGACAATGCATCGCTTATCTCAGCTTAAATATTTTTTGTTTTGTCTGGGCCAGAGCCCGAGTTATAATTGTTTTTTTGTGATTATGTTTTTATTCTTTTTACAACTAACTATACTTAGAAATATGTTTTTTTATTATAGCGATTTTATTTTTAAAGTCGGGGTGATTCTTTTATATATATCCTTTTTATATGGAGAGTTCTTCAGCTGACATGGGGGTAGGATTAGTCTTACCTTTCCTTTTTTTAAGTCATATTTTGGCTTTTTCTCTTTTTCTCGGGGGGTGGGGGGATGGACTGTTTTCTAATTCTATTTTTTTTTTGTACCAGTTTGTGTTAATTTTTTTATTCGGGCTGTTTTTGAACTTCAAATATGTCTGTGTTGTCGTCACCTCCGGGTCTTCTCACTACTTTTGTTCCTCTTCCGGGTGCATGAGTTTATTAGTTGGTTAACCCTTTCTATACCAAAGGGTTGATTATAGAATTATGGCTCAGACCATTAATTTTGTTTCTTGGAATACTAATGGTTTAAATCATCCAATTAAACGAAAGAAGATTTTCAAAGTATTCCAAAGTCTTAAAGCTCATATCATTTTTGTACAAGAAACTCATGTGAGGAGGGAGGACAAATTTCGTTTTTTTAGATTTTGGCGGGGTCAACAGTATCATGCAAATTCGAATGCTAAAGTAAAAGGAGTTTCAATTTTTATTGACTCCTCTATTTCATTTGTTCAACATGATATTTTTTCGGATCCGAATGGCAGATTTTTGTTAATTACGGGTTTACTTTGTAATAAAAAGGTTGCTTTGGTTAATGTTTATGCTCCAAATGTGGATTGTCCTGACTTGTTTAAGTCTTTATTTACTTCTTTACCCAATCTAAACGAATATAAGTTAATAATGGGTGGTGACTTTAATTGTTGTTTAAATCCTCTGATGGATAAATCTTTATCTATTCAGACTTTACCTAATAAGTCGGCCACTTGTATTAACTCTTTTTTTGACTGACAATGGAGTTTTTGATATTTGGAGATTCTGGTATCCTAAAGACAAAGAGTTTTCTTTTTTCTCACATGTTTATCACTCTTATTCAAGAATTGATTATTTTTTGTAGACTCTTGTATTATTCCATTGGTAATCGGTTGTAACTATGATATTATAGCTATCTCTGATCATGCTCCGTTATTACTTTCTAAGAAATTTACGGATACAGCTTTTAATGCTAGACAATGGCTATTTGACTCTACTTTGTTGCAAGACTCTGACTTTATAAAATTTATGGAGGAGCACATCGACTTCTTCTTCTCAACTAATTCTACAGATGATATTTCCTGCGGAACACTTTGGGACACTTTTAAAGCTTATATACGTGGACAGATTATTTCTTATTCTGTTGGTTTGAGGAAACGTATCAAGATGGAAACTCTTTTATTGGTCGATAAAATTAAAGCCATTGATAAGAAATATTCGATTGCTCCTAGTAAGGAGCTTTACAAACAAAGGGTTGAACTTCAAATGGAACATAGTTTATTACTTACATCCTCGATTGAAAATCAATTAATGAAAACTAAATCTGATTTTTATATACATAGTGATAAATCTGGTAAACTGTTAGCTAGTCAATTGAAGAATGCTCTGGTTAAACGTCAAATCACTAAGATTGGTCAGCACAATGGGAATCTGACAGTTAATCATGATGAGATAAATAAGGCATTTCAAGATTTCTATACCTCCCTGTATCAATCTGAATTTCCTCAAGATTATAATACCATGTCTGATTTTCTTGGGAAATTAAATTTTCCAAGGTTATCATCTGATGATCTTTTGATATTGGATACTCCTATTACGGATGTAGAAATTAAAGGGGCTATTTCCTCAATGAATTCTGGGAAAGCACCGGGTCCAGATGGCTATACAGTTGAATTTTTTTATTTTTTTTTCCGCTACTCTTTCCCCTTGGTTAGGTAAGGTTTTTGAGGAGGCCATTAGATTAGGGAATTTGCCACAATCTTTTTATAGAGCTTCCATTTCTCTAATATTGAAGAAAGATAAAGACCCTACTAATTGTGCTTCTTATAGACCTATATCTTTATTGAATGTAGACTCCAAGATTTTTTCTAAGTTACTGGCATCTAGATTGGAGAAGGTATTACCCAAAATTATTTCAGATGATCAAACTGGCTTTATTAAAAATCGTTATTCTTTTTTTAACATTAGGAGATTGTTGAATATTGTTTCTACTCCCTCACATGATACTTCAGAATGCGTGATTTCATTAGATGCGGAGAAAGCATTTGACAGAGTTGAATGGCCTTACTTATTTAATGTGTTGGAGAAGTTTAATTTTAGTCCGATATTTATATCATGGATTAAATTGATTTATCATACTTCTGTAGCCTCAGTGGTTACCAATAATCAAAGATCTCCCTTTTTGCGCCTATTTCGGGGCACTAGACAGGGATGTCCTCTTAGTCCATTACTATTTGACATTGCCTTAGAACCTTTGGCAATTGCCATCAGGATATTTTGGGTATTAATCGTGGGACAGATATTCATAAGTTATCTTTGTATGCAGATGATTTATTACTATTCATTTCTAACCTGGAGAAATCCATTCCAGCAGTTTTATCATTATTGGCCCAATTTAGTGAGTTCTCTGGGTATAAGTTAAATCTTAATAAAAGTGAATTGTTTCCATTAAATAAACGGGTCCCAATTTATGGAAATTTACCCTTTAAATTAGTTAATGACTCTTTTACTTATTTAGGGATCAAAATCACAAAGAACCATAAAGATTTATTTGGATTTAATTTTTTACCCTTAATTGATCAGATTAAAGGTTTGTTTACTAAGTGGTCACCTTTGTCTCTATCCCTAATAGGTAGGATTAATGCTATTAAGATGGTTATTTTACCTAAGTTTTTATATATTTTTCAAGCGATACCAATTTTTATCCCGAAATCTTTTTTTACTAATGTTGACTCTAAAATTTCTTCATATATATGGCAGTATAAAAATCCCAGGTTAGGTAAAACATATTTACAGAAAACAAAAAAGGAAGGCGGGTTAGCATTACCTAATTTCAGATTTTACTATTGGGCAGTTAATATTAGATATTTGTTATGCTGGTTGAAAGATGGTGGTGGATCTTTTGGCCCTTGTTGGGTGAGTTTAGAAACTAAATCGGTATCAGCTTATGCTTTGGGTTCTATTTTAGGGACTTCTCTCCCTTTTGCTCTTTCTAAATTGCCGAAACGAATTGACCACCCGATAGTTAAACATACATTGCGTATATGGTTTCAATTTCGGAGATTTTTGGGGTTGACTCAATTCGGTTTAAATAGTCCTATTGTATCTAATTGTTTTTTTTCACCCTTCCATTATAGATCAAGCTTATTCAGCTTGGAAAACTAAGGGATTACTAAGATTTTCTGATTTATTTTTAGTAAATTGTTTCATGTCTTTTGAACAATTATCCAACAAATGTAACTTGCCGAGATTTCATTTGTTTAGATATTTACAGATTAGACATTTTTTAAGTTCTGTACTCTCTACGTTTCCAAATTTTGTGCCTTCAGATACCTTGGAGAGTTTATTTGAATTAGACCCTTTTCAAAAAGGGCTTATTTCAAAACTTTCTAATATAATTATGAAGATACGTTTAGAGCCTCTTTATAAGACTAAACAGGATTGGGAAAGAGAGCTTAGTTTTAGTATTTCTAGTGAGAATTGGGATAGAATTCTTCAATTAGTTAATACATCATCGTTATGTGCCAAACATTCACAAATACAATTTAAGGTTGTACATAGGGCCCATATGTCCAAGGATAAATTAGCTCATTTTTACTCTCATATAAGTCCTATTTGTGATAGATGTCATTCTGAAATTGCGTCTTTAACTCACATGTTTTGGTCGTGTTCATTTTTGGAGAAATATTGGAAAGATATTTTTGATATTATTTCTGCGGTTTTGAATATTGATTTACAACCTCATCCTATTATCGCAATTTTTGGTTTACCAATGTTAGATTCACAGCATTTATCTTCTTCAGCCCGTCGAATGATTGCATTTCTAACTCTGATGGCTAGAAGATCTATATTGTTGAATTGGAAAGAAATTGATCCTCCCACTGTATTTAATTGGTTCTCTCAAACTATGTTATGTTTAAATTTAGAAAAAATTAGAAGTGGTACTTTTGAGACTTCTATTAAATTTGAAAAGTTATGGAGACCATTTATTCAACATTTTCATATGATGTAATATGACCCTGTGCAAAGTACATTTGATTTCCCAGCTTTTAGATTATGTATTTTGAGAGGACCGGAAGTGACGGCATTGATGAATACTTATTTTTGTGAGATATTATAAACAGCCCACTTTTTTTTTCCTTCTCTTTTGTTTGTTTTTTTTTTCTTTTATATTACTTATTAGTTATAGTTATTAGAATAGATTAGTTAGTTTTGCATTATATATTTTTTTTGTTTTTTTTCTTTCTTTATTCTGTTTTTTTATATTATACATTATGGAATATTTAGATTTACTATGTCCATACATATACCTTATGGCTTATGTCTTGGTAAACTCATTTATATTGTAACTATTATGTATGTTTTTTTTTCATATGTAATGGAATGTGTATGTTGGTAATTTCTTTATCAATATATCATCAGTATTCTGTCCATATTACTAATATTAATAAAAAGATTTAGAAAGAAAATAATCATTTTGTTCTTCACATAATTGAAGAATGCCTTATGGTTTTCCTTTAGCCTAGTCGCCAAGGCCTTCTCATTCCCTCTTTTTGCTCTTCTCAGCCCCTTCTTAATCTCCTTTCTTGCCACCCTAAATTGCTCAATAGTCCCATCTGGTCCTTGCTTCCTAAGCATCATGTATGCTTCCTTCTAACAGCTGACTAGATTTCGCACCTCACTTGTCAGCCATGGTTCCTTCACCCTACCATTCACTGTCTTCCTCACCAGGACACATTTATTCCTAACATGCTGCAAGAGATCCTTGAACATCGGCCACATGTCCATAGTGCATTTCCATGCAAAAACATCATCCCAATGCACACCCGCAATTTCTAGCCTTAGAGTCTCATAATTCGCCCTTCCCCAATTAAAACAAATTCCTGTCCTCTCTGATTCTAACCTTTTCCATGATTATGCTAAATGCCAGGGAACGGTGATCATTGTCCCCCAGATGCTCACCCACTGAGAGGTCTGTGACCTGACCTAGTTCGTTACCTAATACTAAATCTGGTATGGCATTGCCCGATGTCGGCCTGTCAACATACTGTGACAGGAATCCGTCCTGGACACACTTAACAAACTCTGCCCCATTTAAACCCTTGGATCTAATCAGGTGCCAATCATACTAGGGAAATGTCACCCATGATAACAGCTCTGTTATTTTTGCACTTTTCCAAAATCTGCCACACAATCTGCTCCTCGGTTTCTCTGCTGCTACCATGGGGACTATAGAATACCCCCAGTAGAGTAACTTGGCCCTTCCTGTTCCTGACTACCATCCATACTGACTCAAAAGAGGAGACTGCTACATCACCCACCCTTTCTGTAGCTGTAATAGTATCCCTGTACAGTAACTTCACCCCTCCGCACCTGTACAGTACCTGTACAGTAACTCCACCCCTCCGCACCTTCTCCGCACCATCTCTATCTCTTTTAAAACAGTGAAATACAGGAATATTGAGAATCCATTCGTGCCCTGGTGCTAGCCAGGTCTCTCTAATGGCTACGACATCATAATTCCATGAATGTATCCAAGTTCTCACTTCATCACCTTTGTTCCTGATGCTTCTTTCATGGAAGTACACACACTTTAGCACTTCTAACTTGCAACCTTTACACCATTCTGATTTCTTTCCTCAAAAACTCTCTATATGTTAGATCTGGATTTACTCCATGTTCCTCTTTCACTGCTCTATCGCTCCGTGTCTCATCCCCCTTGCAAATTATTTTAAACCCTCCAGAACCATGCTAGCAAACCTACCTGCAAGGATATTGCTCCCCCTCTAGTTCAGGTGCAGCCCATCCAAACTGTACAAGTCCCACCTTTCCCAGAAGAGTCCCAATGCTCCAAATATCTAAATTCTGCCCCCTGCACCAACTCCTCAGACACTCCTTCAACTGACATCTCCTCCAGTTCTTACCATCACTATCACGTAGCACTGGCAGCAATCCCGAGAACGCCATCCTTGAGGTCCTGTTCTTCAGACTTCTGCCTAGTTCCCAGAACTCACACTTCAGGACATCATCCCTCTTCCTGCCTATGTCCTTGATGACAACATGTATCACGACTTCTGGTTGCTTTCCCTCTCGTACCAGGATGTTATGCAGCCGGTCAGAGACATCCCAGACCCTGGCACCCGGGAGGCAACAAACTATGCGGGTGTCCTTCTCAAGTCCACAAAATCTTCAGTCTGCTCCCCTGACTATAGAGTCTCCAATGACGACAGCTCTCCTCTTCTCCGTCCGACCCTTCTGCACCCCAGTGCCAGAGGCTCTAGATAGAACATAGAACAGTATGGGTTTCATTGTGTGTCTGTCAGTTTCTGCTAAGTTATGAGTTTCAATTTCTATCTGCAGATCACTGTTACAGAGTGTGTGTGTAGGTTACATTGTGTATCAGTCAGTCTCTGTTACAGTGTGAGAGTGTGGGTTTCATTCTGTATCTGTCCGTCTCTGCTACAGTGTGAGAGAGTAGGTTTTGATCTGTATCTGTCAGTCTTTGCTAGCGTGTGAGAGTGTGGGTTTCATTCTGTGTTTGTCTGGCTCCACTCCAACGTTACGTGTTTTATCTCAGTCCTCTACCTCAGTCTCATTGGAGGCCAATTCTCTGGATGCTTTCAAGAAGGAGCTAGATAGTTATCTTTTGGGTAGGGGAATCAAGGGATATGGGGACAAGGCAGTGATCTGGTATTGATAGTGAATGATCAGACATGATCTCAGAATGACGGTGCAAACTCGAGGGGCCGAAAGGTCTACTTCTGCACCTATTGCCTATTGCCTAATGTGCGTGAGTGTATTTTTTTCTCCTTCTTCCCCGCTGTTCCTCAATCCTAGTAAGTACTCTTAAAATAGATTCTGTATTCCCGGGCTATTTTAAGAGCAATAGTCTCCTGCAGTTAGTTTATGTTATAATTGTGAGATTGACAGTGCACCGATGAATGATGACGGTTCTATCGAGCAGAACATGCAGCGTCGTAGAGTCATATATCAAACAGATATTCGGCCCGACATTATTCGTTATTCAACCTCAGTGAGCCAAATGAGTAGAACGTGATCTGTAATTTTGGCAAAACGACTACTTAAATCTTGAATGGAAAAAAATCAAATTATATAAATTCATTAATTTATATAAATAAATGTGTAATTGTATTAACTAATGTTCGAAATATGACCCACCGATGCAGAGTGTTTCATATTCGGGCATCATTTATACGAATACATTTCCTTCAGCAATCCTAAATTGCTACTTTCACTGTGTCTCTGCCCTGATATTTTTGCCAATTCGGTCACATATTCCACAATGTGCACTGGACGAATAATCTATTCGCATAATGTCGCACACATAAATAATATAATATTCATTTCAAGTTTCTTATAGCAAAAATAAAGCATAGAAAACCCACAGCACAATACAAGCCCTTCGGCCAAGAAAGTTGAGCAGAACATGTCCCTAACTTAGAAATTACTAGCATTACCCAGAGCCCACTATTTTTCTAAGCTCCATGTACCTATCCAAAAATCTCTTAAAAGACCCTATCTTATCCGCCTCCACCACTGTTGCCGGCAGTCCATTCTACGCACTCACCACTCTTTGCATAAAAAAATTGTGATAGCTTCAGACGTCTGCAACATCCCATTCATTTTTCATTGATAAAAATTATGTCTACGTTGTTCTGTGCAGCACTGAGAGAGGTTGTGAACAGGAATGCGAGGGACGGTCAAGTTTCACGTTTGGAATTATCCAAAGGTTCATATTGCAGCATCCGTTTGATTAATGACATTCCTGAGAAATTGACATCACGAGTTCCGTCACAGCTCAGGCGGGAATATTCTGCTCGGCAGGGACATGGTGGGCGGAATAGTCTGCCCCTGTTTTGCATACACCCTATCCTCCATTACAGTCATCAGAGCAGCAGAACGAATGAATGGATGAGAATGGACAGCTGATGATTAATAGATTGATATTACAATGTGAGCAGATCAGCTGGACATGTTGGGATCATGGGAACTGTAGAGCACAGGAACAAGCCCTTTGACTCACTACTTCTGCGTTGAACGACACAGTGAATGAGATTAAACTTTGATGACTGCACATGACCCAACTCCCTTCATTTACTGCAAAAAATTGGAAGCTACAAGTTGTATCTCAAAAGATGGCAAACCAGTACCGTCAGCTTCCTTATTTGAGAAGGGAATTGGAAACACTTATGAACTGAACAAAAATGTGAAAGCGCAGTTACAGATTTTCACGGAAGGGAGCAGGAAAGCTGGTGAATTAACCAAAGTGTAAACAATCTGCGCGGTGAAATGGAATCCAGATGCAGAGGTCGAGAAGACAGAGAAACCGATAAACCGTATACACATACAGGAGGAAATCTGGCGATGCTGGAAATTCAAACAACACACACAAAATGCTGGTGGAACACAGCAGGCCAGGCAGCAACTATAAGGAGAAGCACTGTCGACGTTTCGTGCCGAGACCCTTCGTCAGGACTAACGAACTTCATCTTCGTTAGTTACCAAATTTCATTATCCGGAGTTACCAAAGGTACAAAGAGGAGAGGATTCTGAAGAGTTTGGAAAATATCGAAGGATAAAGGCACGGATTAGATTGAAATTAATTATGATAAATTTGTGGTTCCAGAAAGCGAAAGAAACCAGGTGATGTATTGGCTTCATGACATTTAAGGGCATCAGAGAGCAAATAGAACTATGGAACAGTTCAAGAATCTGTGCTGGTGACAGAAATTGTGAGGAGATATATAACATTATTCTTAAGAATTGTTTGATTTGTGCTCAGTGAGAACCCAGATACGGGCACTGATTGATAAGTTCGTGTCCTAGGTCCATCTTCTCGGACGGTGCTTACTTGCAATTTTCTTTTTTTGTATTTTTTTTATTGAAGTTCATCAAACGAACATTTCCATAAGATGTATTTCAGTCATTGTACATATATGACATAAAAACATATATATCACAAAATCTCCACAAAGTATTTATCTGGGGTATACACTTATAGAAAAGAGTGCAAAGAAAAAAAAAAACAAGCAGAAGGAAAGAACTATGTACAAGTAGTGAGTGATTTTTTTTACAACAGGTTCATTGATTTGTGAGAATAAAATCGGGCCTATGAGGCCTTATGTAGTTAAGTCATTTTTCCCAGAATGTATCAAATTCTTCCAGCTTATGATTAACAGATGTTGTTATCTTGTCCATTTTGTAAATATCCATTGTAATTTCCATCCATGCATTTAAAGTTGGGCTCTCTTGTGATAACCATTTCCTAGTAAGTGTCTTTTTATAAGACACCAACAGTATATTCATTAAATATTAATCTCTTTTCAAAAATTCTTGAGGTATATATCCAAAATATATGGTCTTACTCTCTAAGGGTATTTCACATTTAAAGATGTCTTGTAGGCATTGTGTATCCCCCTCCAATAGTTTTTGATAACAGGGCAGTCCCAAAAAATATGATGATGATTTGCATTTTGAATTCCACAATTTCTCCAGCAAACAGGGAGGTTACCATCGTAATGGAATTTCTGAGAGGGAGTAATTAAAATATCTTAACATGTTTTTGCATCCATACTCCCTCCATTTCTGTGAGCTAGTACACTTCCATTGATGCCTCCATATTGTTGTCCATTCTTCCTCAGATATAATTATCCCTCCTTCCTTCTCCCATTTTGTTTTAATGAATGAAGTCCATTTTTTTTAAGATTTGACAACATCTTATACATGTTTGAAATGATTCTACTACCATTATCTGAATTATATTCTTTTCTAATGAGCTTTCTCAAGCATGAATTTGCCTTGGTTACATTTTTAGCGTCTTATTAACATGTTGTCGCATTGCTAAATACCTATAAAAATCTTGTTTTTCTAATAAGTGTTTCTCTATAAGCATTTCAGAAATGAAGTGTTCCTTCTTTCTTTGTTTTGCAAAGAACTGTTATTCTTTTAGTTGTCCAGCCCTTAATTCTAGCATCCAATTTAACTGGTGTAAAATCAGATTCATTTGCACACCATTTAAAAATTGCAATATTTCCCTCGAGATTATATTCTTTTATATTGCTTTTCCATATTTTAAGAGTCAATTTCACCCATGGGTTATCAATTGTATTTATGTACGATTATAGATTGATATCAGCGAAAATTGCTTGGATGGGGACGGGAAGTATCCGCTCCTCAACGTTTGTCCATTGAGCGTCATATGATGGGTTTCACCAACATATCATAGCTCTCAACTGTGCTGCAAAATAATAATCTCTAAGCTCCATCCCCACTTTTCCTCGGCTAATTGCAAAGTTTTACTTTCAATTAATTGAAAAAGAAATACGATAGACGTTATTAACATCAACCTTTCTGGGTAACCACTCAGAGTTGTGCACGTGCTTGTAACGAGAGCCATGTAACTCATCCCCTTCTACCTTAGGCCACGAACGTATTAATCACCCTTCGTAAGTCAGCTAGAAAAACAGTTTTAACACCCGTCCCGCAGACAGACCATGTTTTAGCTGGCAGGTTTATATTGTTGGATCTTCACCTCCATCCCCTGGAGTACTGAACTATGTAATCGAGATAGTGGATACTTTCGTCAAGTGGATAGACGCCATCCCAACTAGATAAAGAAAACCGCTGATGTTACAGCCAGGATTTTGTCCCAAAGAGTTTTCACAAGTTGGGGATTGCCAAACACTCTGGAATCAGATCATGCTCCCCGCTACACCGCATATGTGATGTAAAATGTAATGAAACTGTTTGGGGTAAAACTGAGGCTCTATATCCCGTATCGACCACAATAGAGTGAGATTTTTGAACGGATGAACTGGACTTTAAAGACAACGTTGGCTAAAATGGCTAAATGGCTCATAGGTCACTGTCTTACACTATGTTCTTATAATAGACTTCACTACAGAAGCATCCGCTCCTGCATTTACACGTTTTAAGTTGACAACTGGGAGAAAAATGAAAGGGTTAGTTTTCCTGCTTGGCTGGATTTATCGCAGACCGAGAATGATAGCATTGGAAAGGACAAATACAAGCAGCAATTAACTGACTCTATTAAGGAGGCCCATTACGTTCCTGCCCGTAATAGGAGACGGAAGAAACAGCAGAGCGAATCTGGTTTCGAGGTGCAAACAAAACCACGGGAATAGGAAATAGAACAGAAGGTTACAATCCGACTAGCCCCTTTACAGCTTCGCGCCTTGTAGGGGCACATGATGTCGCTGACAGAGACAGTCCATCAGGATATCGAGTCCAAGCTGCTCCAAACAAGTTGGGTTGGTATCATATCAACAAACCCACACCCCTTGGAGATAGTCAATGTGTTCCAGTAGCTGACTTCTAGAAAAATATATTGTAAATAGAATTCTCTGGACCGAGATGAGACTATCCTATTAGATTTATGTTTCAGGCAATGGACGGAGACGTGGATGAAGGAGCATTTGCTCCCTCAGTGAGTTGGACAACCACTTCCAGTTTGTACCCAGAGGATGATACTTCTCATGTTTGCACTCGCCTGAGACAAGACTGAGACAATAGAAGAGAGAAACAGATGATAGAACGTGTTTGTTGCATGGTCTTGTGGAAATAAAGTGGGGGATATTTGAAATGTTATGAATGAATTTTAACAATGCATGAAGGTTATCCATGGTAGGACCATTCATAACGTCAGAAAGTTTGGTATCCAGTGAAAGTTGCTGGTGGATTCAGAACTGACGCCCACAGAAGGCAGAGGATAGATGTGGATGGAGCGTTTTCTCCCTAGATGTTGGTGACAGGTGTCCAGCACATATTTGTTCTCAGATCCAAGTTTTTTTTTAAATTTTTATCAGTGACTTGGATGAGGCGGTGGAAGGGTGTTTTATTGTATTTTCAATGATGTGGAATTTGTTGAAATTATGCGTAATATCGATGTTGTCACAGATTACTACAAGACATTGAGAGGACGCAGCTGAGAAGTTACAGATGTAGTTCAACCCGGAAAGGTACGAAGAGATTCACTTTGGAAGGATTAATTTGAAGGCAGAGGCGATAATTTCTCGAGTAAACCGAGGGCCACACAATAGTACGAGTTCCACTATGGAAACAGTGTTGAGACTTTCTCCAAAAAGCCACAATAGGCACGGAGCGGTGCACTGCAGTAGCATAAGGAAGTGTGATTGACGGGTGAGCTTGAACACTTTCCTTGTTTTGCACATTCTTATAGTGACACTCAAAAGGCAATATACCTGACTGTAAATCAGGAGATAAATAAATACACTTCGTGGCAAATAATAGAAAAGCCTGGGGAAACTATGGATTCTTCACAGATTTCACTTGCCATTTTTGTTCAAACAGCGAATGGATGTAGAAAGAGTAGTGGAATTGCGGCAGGTTTGAGAATAGCTTTAAAGTTAAATAGACTGCATGGCACGTCACGGGTGTGGAGTCGTTAGGTAACTGACTGGCGGAGGACAGGTTCCTGCCAAACGGCCCGTGTGTGCGCGGGAAAACTTTGTTCTTCAAACTGTGCACAGCCTTGCTAATTTCCCGAGGACACGCTCCCATTTTGATCACAGGTCTCCGGAACATCACTGTGGATCTTTTGAAGTGTTTGAAGGAATATGTGCAGTGTATTGCATTGTAACACGTCAGCTGTCACTGTGATTTCCATCACTGAAACCCCCGGAATGACTGGAACGAACGGAAGAAAAGAATGAACAAATAAAGAAAGACATGTTCTCCATTTCACCTGCTAGAACAACTCCTTCGATGAATTTCAGAAGAGAAGTTGCTCCGTCAAAAGATACAAAATAAATCAACTTCAAGATGAATGACGAATTTAAAATCAGCAAAATATTTTTAAAAATCCTATTTAAATAGTTGAAGCCAGATATCAGGGAATATGGCATGGAAAATCGACATCTTTTTTTTAAAGCAATATCCCTGGTAGAGTCAAATTCATGACATGGGAACACTGAGTAAAAATAGTTTAACGTCAGTGTCTGTGCAGTTGTTTGTCACTAATGTTCCTGACGTTATAGCCACGCTAATTGCCTCAGTATAATAGTTATCTCCTCAATAAAAGTCTGCTAAACCGATCAGCAGTCCGTCTGAACAACTGAACTCTGCTTCTGACGGAATATGGATATCCGGCGATTTACTTCATCCCGGCCATTTTCTTTCCCACACTTGTAGCGGTTGGTGTTTCCGGTAAGATGCCGGGAGCCGGTTACTTCATGTATGGTGCAGTCGTTACTCTGCTGCGGTATACACACTGTTACGAAGCACAGTTTCTACCATCGGCTGATGCGTGTTTCTGGAGTTGAGGGTTCAGGCGTCTGATAGTTTTATTTTCATTTTCCGTACTTTGAACGAAATTATTTTTCTTTTGTCAATTAGGCTGGTGCCGACATTGCCACTGTTTCATAATTCCATATCGCTGGGCTTTCTGAAGTAAAGCTGGTCTCTGCTGTTCTAGGTCCGAGTCTCCATCAGTGCAGACACTTCGACCTTATAAGAACGTGGCAGCAACGGATGCTGCCCGACCTGTTGAGTTCATCCAGCTTTTGTACGTGTTGATTTGACCACAGAATCCGCAGTGAACTTTGTAATTAGCTTATTTAAATGACGGTCTATTGTAGTTTGGACATGTAGTTCTGTTCTTCTGTAAGTCAGTAAATGAACCCTGGTGCTTTATATCTCCTTGACTCACTTTGACACCGCTACAAACAATCCCTTCAGCTGTTTCGCTTCTAACAATAGAAATGGTGTTGTTCACAGGAGAGATCCACTGCTCGCCCCACGTGAGTCCTGGAACTCGGATGCCGAGCTCTAAACTGTGGGAAGGCCGCCAATCCACTGACACTCACATCCGTCATTGTCCTCCAGCCGAAGTGCAGAGACGGAGACCGCACACACGGGAATTCCGCTTTCCATTTCAAAACGTACTATACCCTCCATCCCATCGGAAGAATGGGGACATTCAGAGAGCTGACTATATTTCTATTTTGTTTCCAATTCTTGTATGATCCTATCTCGGGGAAAATGCGGACTCTCCAAATGCATCACCCGCTATATGGTTGGAAAGGCAACAGCGGATCTGATGGTGGTTTTCGTTGTTGCTTTAGTGGAGCAGACCAACTATATCTACATTTATTCCAGATACCTGCTCATCCCTCCTGTCTGCGCTCTGACACTTGTACTTAAGGTTGTAGTGACGGACTGTTCTGTTTGGTTCACGGTCTGTTTTACCTTCGATCGCTTCATCGCAATATGTTGCCGAAAGCTGCGGGAGCAATACTGCACCGAGAGAGCAGCAACGGCAGTTATCGTGACCGTGGTTATAGTGAGCTGTGGGGGAGGTTCCCCGGTTTACTTTGCCCTTGAACCTTACTTCATCATTGAAACACGCCGTGGAGGTGCACCGGCTCGTATGAATGCGTTACCTCACCCGCGTGGAGAGGATATGAATAACTGGACAGTATTTTAAAACCGTTGCTACCAAGTTGCTTAATCCTGGTGTTTAACGGGTTAACCGTAAGACATATCGTCGTGGCGAATAGAGTCTGCAGAAAGCTTCGACACAGCAGTGACAATCAGAAAGATGTCGAGGTGGAAAACCGCAGAAAATCGATGATATTGTTGTTTTCTATATCAGCCAATTTCATATTATTTTGGATGCCCAATGTAGCCCATTCCCTGAACTGGCTAGTGCAAAATTATTTTTACGAGGACAGATATTTGAGTTCCCCGGTATATGTACTACAGCAATGTGGGTTCCTGTTTCAATATCTCAGCGTGTGCACCAATCCTTGTATCTATACAGTGACACAGAGGAAATTCAGAGAAGAGCTGAGGAATGACGTATGTGTTTACATTAAATGGCCAACTATGTAGATAACTCCAGCGTCTGTTGACAATACCGTGCAGTTTTCGAATAAAGTTGTATTACAATGAACAGGATTGGCAAATATGTCTTGAATTCAAGCAATCATATGCCTGGTCAGACAGGAGGAAATCCGCAGAAGCTGAAAATTCAAACAACACACAAAAAATGCTAGTGAAACACAGCAGGCCAGGCAGCATCAATAGCGAGAAGCACCGTCGAAGTTTCAGGCCAAGATCCTTCGTCAAGACTAACTGAAAGGAAAGATACTAAGTGATTTGAAAGTAGTGGGGGAGGGGAAAATGCGAAATGATAGGAGAAGACCGGAGGGGGTGGGGTGAAGCAAAGAGCTGGAAAGGTGATTGGCTAAAGTGATACAAAGCTGGAGAAGGGAAAGGATCAGGGGACGGGAGGCCTAGGGAGAAAGAAAGGAGGGTAGAGAACCAGAGGGAGATGGAGAACAGGCAGAGTGATGGGCAGATAGAGAGAAAAAAAAAAGAAACAAAAACAAAAAACAAACAACTAAATATGCCAGGGATGGGGTAAGAAGGGGAGGAGGGGCATTAACGGAAGGTAGACAAGTCAATGTTCATGCCATCAGGTTGTAGGCTACCCACCCGGTATATCAGGTGTTGTTCCTCCAACCTGAGTGTGGCTTCATCATGACAGGAGAGGAGGCCATGGATAGACATATCATAATGGGAATGAGACGTGGAATTAAAATGTGCAGCCACTGGGAGATCCTGCTTTCTCTGGCGGACCGAGCGTAGGTGTTCAGCGAAACGGTCTCCCAGTCTGCGTAGGGTCTCCTCAATATATAAAAGACCACACCGAGAGTACCGGACACAGTATACCACACCAACAGACTCACAGGCGAAGTGTCGCCTCACCAGGAAGGGCTGTCTGGGGCCCTGAATGGTGTTGAGGGACGAAGTGTAGGGGCATGTGCAGCACTTGTTCCACTTACAAGGATAAATGCCAGGAGGGAGATCGCTAGGAAGGGATGGGGTGAACTAGTTCACAAGGGCGTCGCGTTGGGTTCTCACCTACTACTCCACCAGTTTCCAGCTCCAACGTATAATTCTCCATAACTTCCGCCACCTCCAAAGGGATCCCAATACCAAGCTCATCTTTCCCTCCACCCACGCTCTTTCTGTTTTCCGCAAGGATGGCTCCCTACGCGACTCCCTTGTCCACTCGTCTCCCCACCCCCCATCCCTTCCTACCCATCTCCCTCCTGGCTCTTATCCTTGTAAGCGCAGCAAGTGCATGGTACATGGCTAAGAGGAGTATGGAGCTATATGGGCCAGGTGCAGGTCAGAGGGAATAGGCAGAAAAATGGTTCGGCACAGCCAAGAAGTGCCAAAAGGCCTGTTTCAGTGCAGTAATGCTCTATGGTTCAACGGTTCTTATTAATGTCCCTTTTAAAGCTAAGTCAACTATGTAACCTACCACAAACACGATCGACATAACTGTCACCTAAAACGTAACCCACAAATCTTCTTCTTTATCATGCATACTTTATATATTTAAAGAAAAAAGAACAGGGTACAGAACAGATCCCCGCGCAACACCATGTACAATGTTGTCCCTCTGCTGCCACTATCTTGCCTCTGTGAGTAAAACTATTCTGAAGCCACGCAACCAAGTATCACTGAACCCCCCTGCGTACTGACAGACTGCATGAAATTACACTGGGCAAACGGAGAGCGATCCATTACTGCAATGAACAGAACTGTCTCGTCCGAACAAGAATTACACTGGCCACACTGGTGTTATCATTGCTTTCTGCGCCCTGCCAGTGTCCACATTGATAAGGCTACTGATTGCAATGTTACAATCACAGCTCTTTCGGTCCCACGATTGAACACACAAAGAGAATATCACTGCTTATTGAGAACCATCTCTCAGTGTATTGGTAATATCACTGTCTGTCCAGCCTCACGATGGACACCGCGGAAACAAGATACGACCATAAAGCAATAAAAAACGTAACAATATCTCGCTTCATAAAATACTCTCAGCAGAATCAGACTGTTAGTGATAATGTCCAGTTGTCACTGACCACACTGTCACTGAACATCGGAAGAAATTTGTCATGTTTTTATTTGTCAATGCCCACTCTCCTGCAACAAATAAAATCACTTAATGCACAACTTACAAGCTGCAAAAGCAATACCTCAAATGCGTAATCACTACTTATATTTACAGCACTATGTAAAGCGGGGGATGGCTGACGTATCGTGGACAGAATTTCCATACATTCTCTCGTTATGGACTTCGAATTTCCGGCAATACATCTCAGAGCAGAGAGATGTGCCGCCAATGAGTGATCAATATAGCAGTTACATCTAAAGGTATTAAACCTCAGCATTTGTTCTTATTTTCGTACTGAAGTCAGGAGTGACCCGGCGGTTAAGGAGAAATATTCACTCCATTATTTTTACCACCACATTGGGCACACTATATATATTGAAGTACCGGCACATTTTTATTTGCGTATATCTAAATGAAAATAAAAATGCAAGTCATTTTACAGTATTTTATTTAGTCAGTCCGCACGAAAATAAATTTAGACATAGTGCAGTGCGTTCGGAGATAAAGAACCACAATGACGAAAATAGGTGCAGCTTGTTCAGTAGGTTCACATAAATGGAAACCACCTGAGAATATAAAAAAAATGCTGAGCCTTCGTCACTTACACTTTTACACAACCGGTGTGATATTCTCCGATGTCTCACAGCCGGAATAAACTAATAAATATAGCTGTTCAAGTATGGCGTGTACACGTAAACATATGTTTGACTATTTAACTATTGAAAAAAAAAATATGCTGAACGTGGCGATTAAATGTGCGTGTTTATTTTTTTTTCTCTCCTGTTCCAATCGGGCTGTGTAATAACAGCAAAGGAGAATTATTGCACATCAGATTAATTACTGTCAAGAGGAGATGCCGAATCATGGAATACGCTTAATTATATATTTGTAAAATAAAAGAATACGGCAGTTTAATTTTCTTAACAGATTTTGAAATAATGTGTAAATATTGCTAGAAATAGATAAAACTTTGCAAGGAACGGAATAAAGAGGTCTTTGCAGATGGGCAGTCATGTGAAACACAGCCGGGTGAATGTGCACAACCGTCAACCAAGCGCACTCACGGACATCTGTCTGACTTACTGGTCAGACAATACCTGGATTCGGATTGGACTTTGGCAATTATGAAACAGACACATTGCCTGTAATGCTGAAACGTCAGAACGATTATAGGCCCAGTTTATAGTTTACAGAGACCCACAAGGCAGAATGGTCCGCACTTTATAAATATACCACTGACCACGCTGATGTTATCACTGCATCTCCCGAACCATCACCGAGCAAAAATTATAATATCACTGCTGGCGAAGCTGATGACATAATTCGTAATCCTATTGTCTGTCGTTAACCCTACTGATAATGTTGTTGCTTCTGCAGCCTCAGCTGATCAAAGTGATGAAGCAAGCCTGGTCATTCACTGACAGTATTCTTAGACAGACAGAACTTTAATGTCTCCTCTATCTACACAATTCAGCTGGAGATTTATCCAAGTCCTAATGTTTTCGACTCAGTCAACTGATAGGCTAAAGTCTGTTGAAAGGGATCAACTAAGTGCAGGCCTATATTCTGAACAGTACTCTTTTTAGTTGTTATCGATGTGGACAGTGTTGACATTACCGCCCTAAACGATAGAGCAAATGAACCAGGGAGATAACTAGTCCAGATGCTACTATCATGCAGCCGTAGCGCTATATTAAATGCAGGATCAGTGCATATAACACGCATCGGCTTTGACCTTAAATGTGAAACTGATGTATCGTGATCACAATGTCAGTAGATTCCAATTTATCAGATTGAGGCTGGTCTCGAATTTTAAATATAAGTCATTATATTACAGATGGAAATATGGGAATGTTTGTTTGATGATGAACCAATAAAAAAATAAATGACAAAAATAGGGAAATGATATTAAATGAGCATCAATGGATATAAAGTTTTATGAAAGTTCAGACGACGGAGCAAGGTGATTAAACAACGCAATAACGTAATCTCGACAGAGACAAATTGTTCAATTCAGTTACATGTTTCAAATACTTAAGATGCTATGTACCAGGAGCAACACGCACACACAATCCTGGAGGAACGCAGCAGGCCAGGCAACATCTATGGAAGTTAATAAACTGTCGACGTTTCAGGCCGATGCACTGTATTAGGACTGTAAAGGAAGGGCGTAGATGACAGAATAAAAATGTGGGGGAAGGCGAAGGCAGTGGTAGG
>NW_026780162.1:0-52000 GCF_030144855.1 Hypanus sabinus
GCAGCTGTGAACGTTCGGGAGGCGAGGTGACTCCAGGACCTCCCACATCCGACACCGAGAACAGCAAGCTGCCCTCACATTCATAATTCCCCCTTTTCTCAATTAACAGGAAAAATTTAAAACAAAACCTCCCTTGCCTCGCCCGTTTCCGCTTAAGCCCGTTGAGCCAAAGCTCTGAAGCTTCACTCTGCTCCCGGCGCACTGCTCTGCCCGCAAACGACGCCTCCCGCTGTAAGAGGCTGCGTTTTAAATCTTCCGCGTTTCATTGCCCGAAGCCACAGGGCTGCGCGGTCCCGCCTCTCTTAACCCCGATGAGAAGAAAAAATCAAAACGGCTCCCACAGCACACCCGCTCCGATTCTCAGACTTCCTTCTCCAAATTCGCAGCCAAAGAGTCGACCTTCACATCTCGGACAACCATCTAAACCACGCGTGCTCTAGAGGAGGTTCAAACTGACAGCGTCGACATATCCCCACCGTGTACTGACATTCTGCTAGCGCCAGGGGGCCCTGCAGAGTCAGCACGCCGCTTTGAATATCAGAAATGTCGGATGAGAATACAGACTTTTCTGAAGAATGATTGCCTCCTCTTTCAGAGAGACAAACACTCAATCTGGAAGCAGGTTGGGAAGGAGAATTGAATAGCTGGACCGAAGAGTGACTAAGCATCTACGTGAAAGAAATGTGAAAGTTTCTTCAGAAAACACCATGACGGAATCCATAGTTGAATAAATCACAATTTGACCGCCCGCTGCATCGGAGATTTTATTTGTTGACCTTCCCTTCTCTGAAAACGAACAGAAGCGGCCCTAAAGCCCACGCCTGCCGAACACCACTAATCAGCTCCGTTTAGTCCCACTCCTTGCATTCTGGCATTCAGACGGTCTGCCATCCATCATATATTTTTGTATTAAGGGCGTTTTATCCTGTTTAGAAACCTCAAGCGCGGCACATTGTCAAAGGCCTTCTGAAAATCCAAGTAAACAACATCCACTGACTCTCCTGTGTGGAATCTGCCTTTTGGTTTCCTGAAATAATGCCAACAGATTTATAAAGCTTTACATGCCCTTCAGGAAACCACGGTAAAATCCGCCCTATATTATCATTACTCTCCATAGACGAGAAATCTCATCATTAATAATGGAGTCCTACATCCTTCCAACCACTGATGACAGGCTATCCAGCCTATAGTTTCTTGTCGTTTGTACAACTTAGAGTGGAGTGGATTGACATTTGTTACTTCTTACACTTCTGGACTCTTCCAAATCACAATGATTATTCAAAGTTCACCGCTAATGCCGTCCTCAGCCACGTCTTTCAGATAGCGCAGGCTGTTGTCAGATCCACAGCCCCAGTTTCCTCGGCGCAAATACATTGCATCTGGCAACAGATGGCGACAAACTGAACAGATATCAATGTGGCAGTGAACCAGACAGAGCGTCCTGGTCTCCTCCATCTGGTCCAGCTGATTAGTGCTTCTAACTTCCCGTATTTCAGCCTCTCAAACATCTTCTCCTCAGCAATAGAAACTACACTCACTTCCATCAATAACAGTTGCAACCTTCTTTCATACTGCTGGTGTCATGCACGCTGCAGAATGATGTAAAATATTAGGTTCATCGTTACCGCAAAGGAAAGAGGGATTATATTAATTATTGTATTAATGGGCGTGTGGGTGAATTGCAGAGTTTGATTAGACGGTGGAATATTAGTGGGTGGGTTGAGAGAGAGGCGAAAAGGATTATATTGGGTACAGCATTAAGGGGCGTATGGGAAGGACATTATGGAATTACACTAGGTGAAGTATACGAGGTTAAGTGGATAAAGCGGAATTTGGAATTCTGTCTGGTCTGAGGAAGTGACATGGTGCAGGGTGAGGTATTAAGGGAGAGCAGAGGGTTGGAAGAGAAGGCGAAATTATTTTTTTCGAAGGGAGATCTAGGTGTAACAATACTCATTGGTGGGTTAATGGGTGTATAGAGGGAAAGGCTGTTAGGGGATGGGAGATATTGATTGAAGGAAGTTGAGACTGGGTTTGAAACACTAGTGTAGTAATCGTTCTGTATAAGGAGTGGACGTTAGGGGACGGGAGATGTTAATCGGATCGTGGAAGGATGTTGGAATGAGTTTGCAATATTCGTGCAGTAATCGTCGTGTCGGGGCTGCTCGGTGACGGGATATATCACTCGGAGTGTGGGGCTAGGTTAGAATGGGTTTGAAATAATGGCGTGGGAATCTTTGTGCAGAGGGAGAGAGGATTGGTATTTGAGTGGGGATATTAATGGTTGAATGGATGATGATAATACGCGAAGTGAACTGTTGTGTGATTGGAGGACTCACTCCTGATCCTCAGTAGGTCAGGCAACCTCCATGACAATGAATAAACAGTCTACGTTTCCGACTATGGTCTTTCATCAGAGCTTGAACAGACAGTCGAAGTTGCCAGAATATGAAGGCTTGCAGGGGAGGAGAAGAGGTAAGATACCAAGGAGGAGAAATGAGGAATAAGGAAGGAAGTAGGGAAACATATCAGAAGTTAGATAAATCGATGTTGATGCCATTAGATTAGAGGATACCTAGACAGAATATGAGGTGTTACTTATCCAAGATAAAAGTGGCCTCATAATGGAACAAGATGAAACCATGGACAAACATGTCGGAAATGGAGTGCGTAAGTGTATTGAAAGTGTGAATTCCCGCATTTTTGTGGATAGAGCTGAGGTGCTCGAGAAAGTGTTAATCAATGTGATTAACAGCTTCCCTGCGTTCAGTACAAGTTTACAATTTAGATTTGTACATTGAGGTTTTACAATTTAGTGCCATACCTCATCACCATTGGGATTTGACTTGAATGACATCATGTTTATTTTGACGGCAGCTGTTGGGAGACACGTCAGACTTGTGTGGATCTGAATATTTACCGTGCTGGAGCGATTATAAATGAATGACCGTGGAGATTCATCTGCTCAGAGTTTCTTCAGCGAGATCGCGGGCAGCTGGAAGACGGGCTGAATCTCACACAGCATGATTGAAACATTTTACCGTGTGAGAAAGATATGGTACATGATCATCGCCGTTATCGGTGTTCCTGGTAAGAACATGGGCGAAGTAACATTTGCGGCTGTGACTGCGCGTTCATTAGACTCGTTCGGTTGTTATGCGGTTACGAGTGAGGTGGAGACATTGTGGCAACACTCCGTGTTCGGTCAGAAGTTTTTTTGCAGTTTGATCCGTGGACTCGGCCGAAAATAGATCGGCAGAAAACAGATGTAGACTGGAAGATCGTTGAGACGAATTCACTTTGTGGATTCATGGCGGGCAGTTTTGATTTATCAATGCAAAGCCTCTGCTAAAGTAAATTCCGATAGCCCGGAGCGCTGGTCACCTTTGGAGACTATTGATGTAATTCCGTATCAACACTGTAGCATACTTTAAATGCAAATTGAAAGGTACTACGCTGTGCTTTTAGAAATCGCTGCAAGTTTGAAAGGAATGCGAGAAGAGGATCGCCGCTGAGATTTCGGGAATAAGCGCAGACATCACTTGTCAGTCTCAAACATCCGGAGTTTCGAAAGATTAAAGAAAAAGTTCTGTGTAGGTCTAGTGTAGCAGGATTTGTTTTATGCCCTGTTATCCGTGAAGTGAAGAGGGAGTGAAGGGACAACATAGCGATGTCCGATGGAGCTCAGCCGGGGTGAGGTCCTGGCGATATTCCGCTCAGGAACAATGAGTTTTGAAGTATTTGGAACAATGCTGTAGCAGTTTGGAGCAACTCATGACGAGATGACAAGACATGCGAACGGGGGGGGGGGAATAAATCTGCTTTTCTAATGGACAGAGGCGGACAGGCGGTGCTTCGCTGTATGAGGAGAGTGTCAGTACATCGGTGACGGGATCGCGGCAGTGAGAAATGCACAAGAGTATCCAGACATTACACATCAACGTAAAGGAGGACAATGTTTATGAAGCGCCTATGTTATTCCTTTTTTTTTTCTTTATGTACTGGATATTCTCAGCACTAACGTGCAAGAAACGTAAGGCATTCAGTGGCTCAGGCAAAATTATTAAAAGGGCGAATAGGAACTTTCTGATCGGACACTTTGACTTGGTGTGAAGGACCCCGGGATGGAGTAGCTGCAGATTTTAAAAGAAGCGAGGCAAGCGGGGCCCCTGCGGGCGGGTGACGACCGGAAATCTAAGAGGGGACGAGGACATGCGACGGGTGGCTGTAAATTTGCTTTGGACTGTGTAAGTGGACAGAGGCGGAGGGAGCGGGACCGCTGTATCGGGAGAGTGACAGACCATAGGTGACAGCAACGCGGCAACCATCATCGCTGAGAAATTTGCCCCGGTAGCCAGGCTCCACGTATCACTCGAAAACCTGATTGCTGGAGATTTACATTAATTTCTCCAAAGCCCTCTCGGCAATCAATTGACAATGCCTTCTTTCCAAACACTGCTCCTCTTCCAGTACCGAGCAGCGCGCCGTTTTACATTTGTAAACCTCCAGAAATGAGTTGTCTGCGAAGTTGTAATGTGCTCAATTTCCTGCTGATCTATGGTTTCAGACCCACGGAACGGTGAGACAGTAATTCACATTTTATTTTTTTGCTGTTCCCGCAGTGAATTTAGTGGCGATTGTGATCTTGTCCCGGGGAAAGTGCGGCCTCTCCACCTGCACCACCCGCTACCTGGTGGCCATGGCAACGGCGGATCTACTAACCATCATATCTCAGGTTATACTGTGGCGGATCAGTTATTATTACTTCCCAGGAACTTTCCTGGACATCACCCCCGTGTGCAGTGTGATCTTTGCCCTAGCACAGGCAGCCACTGACTGCTCTGTCTGGTTCACCGTCACTTTTGCGTTTGATCGGTTTGTTGCCATTTGTTTCCAGAAGCGGAAAGAAAAGTATTGCACCGGGAAAACTGCGGCTGTGGTCCTGACAACAACCGGTGTTTTGTTCTGCTTTAAAAATATACCCTACTACTTTATATACCAACCTGTGACAGTGATTGACAATATACCCTGGGACTGTACTGAAATACCGGACTACTATACGAATCCCGGGTGGGTGGGATTTGACTCGCTTTCTACCGTCCTAACGCCGTTACTCCCGTTCGTGTTAATACTGTTGTTCAACGCTCTGACAGTCAGACACATTTTAGTGACGAGTCGCGTCCGTAAGGGGCTGAGGGGACAGAACAAGGCGGAGAACCGCAGTGACCCGGAGATGGAGAGCAGGAGGAGGTCTGTGATCTTACTTCTCACCATCTCCGGAAGCTTCATCATCCTGTGGTCGGTAAATGTTGCCGAATTCCTTTATTACACGATTTCCGGATTGGATCAGAATAATTACAATGATTCGGAATATATATTTGAACACTCGGGAGGTATGTTGTTGGTGTTAAGTTGCTGCACAAACACGTTTATTTATGGGGTAACTCAGTCCAAGTTCAGACAGCAGTTCATCAACGCAGCAAAATCTCCGCTCTTGTCAATTATTCAACTGATTAATAAATAATATATATTGAGTTGTTTTTAGAGGCGGCCGCACTGTTTTCCATCTTCACACTGCAGAACTGACTGTCACCGGACAACGTGGCAGCAGGGGGGGAATAAAATTGGGGGAACAGGAGGGGCAAGACTGGCAGCTCAATGCTCCAGGGATCGGATGTTTCAGACGTGTTAGAGGCAGAGGAAAGCCGGGTAGGGGGGCATTGCTAGTCAGGAAAAATGTCACAGCAGTGCTCAGGCAGGACAGATCAGAGGGCGTGTCTACTGAGGACATATGGGTGGAGCTGAGAAGCAGGAATGGTATGACCACATTAATGGGGTTGTCTTATAGACCACCCAATAGTCTGCGAGAATTGGAGTAGCAAATCTGCAGAGAGATAACAGACAGCTGCAGGAACATAAAATTGTGACAGTAGGGAATTATGATTTTCCACATATTTATTGGGATTACCATACAGTTAAAGCTCTAGACGGGTTAGAGTTTGTGAAATATATTTAATAACTTTTCTCAACCAATATATAGAGGTACCGACTAGAGAGGATGCAATATTAGATCTCCTGTTAGGAAACGAGTTTGGGCAGGTGAAGGAAGTGTGTGTAGGGGAGCACTTTAGTTCCAGTGATCATAACAACATTCGTTTCAACTTGATCATGGATGAAGATAGATCTGGTACTCGGGTTGAGGTTCTAAACAGGAAAAAGAACAAATATGAAGAAATGAGAAAGGATCTAAAGAGCATGGAATGGGACAGGTTGTTCTTTGGCAAGGATGTGATTGGTAAGTGGGAGACCTTTTTTGAGATTGCAGAGTTTGTATATTCCTATTAGGATTAAGCGCAAAGTGAATAAGAATAAGGAACCTTGGTTCTCAAGAGATATTGGAACTCTGATGAGGAAGAAGAGAGAGATCTGTGTCATCTATAGGCAACAAGAAGTTGTGGAGGGGATTTACAGATATTCACCACCCTCGGAATGGAGACTTTCCCCTCAGCACAGTCCCGGACATTCCACCCCCTTTATCAGAGGCTGGGATCCCTGGTTCAACCGGTAATGATGCTGTGAATTTCAATGTGTTCTCCTCTCACTCCTCGACTCTCTAAATGACATTTAGAGCTATCACATTTGATCTTTCTTCAGGTTATGACTCCAGGGATCAGTCAGGTGAATCTTCCTTGCACTCGCTATAACAAATACTCTCTAATCTCTTTTTTCATCGTCTATGGTATTAAATTCCATCTTCTGCAGCCCCGTGTTGCACCAACTACTCACCTCCCACCCTTGTCACTATTTTCACCATCCACCTCCACCCTCACCTGGATCCACCTCTCACTCCCCAGCTCTTGCCCCATCCCCACCCCTCACCTCTTTTCTCTGACTATTTCCCGTCCACTCTCAGTCCAGAGGGAGAGTCTCGGCCCGAAATATTGACCGTCTATTTCCCTCCACAGATGCTGCCCGACCCATTGATTTCCTCCGGCAGTTTGTTCTTTCGTCTGTATAACCCGTGTTAGTATGGGGAGCGGGATTTTACACCGCATTGCAGAGTTAGGGTTAATGGACTTTTCGGTGAGACAACAACATTAATCACGGGTTTCAGCACTGAATCCAGTGTTGTGAGATGTAAAGTCCCCTGTTATATGTCGGGCTGTGCCGTGTTGTTGGTGGAGTGTGCAGCGTGGTGTTTGTCTCGATTCCGGTCTCAACACCAGAATTGCCAGCGGGGTCCACACACAGTGTATCAGCCAACAGAAAACCTCTCGTCCCTGCCGTCTTTGTTTCCTGGTAAACTCAACACCCTGACAGCGTGGACCATAGATAACCCTTACTCTCAGAGTCAGGGGATCATTCAGACAGCTGATCGCTGAAGGCAATTTTATTTATTGCTCATTAAAGTTCACCCGGATTCGTTTGGACGGATTTGATGTGGAGCTCGGGGTGTCACAGTGAAAGGGCCGGACGGCCGAACTCTCTCCGTTGTCCAAACATCCTTCCAGGTGAGGCGACACTTCACCTGTGAATCTTCGGGGGTCGCCCGTTGTGTCCGCTGCTCCCGATGCGGCCGCCTCTACACTGGTGACACCGGCTCCTCCGTAGTTGTGCGGGGTAGGAGTGTTTTTTAACGGGTGTCGATATTTTTCTTCACTTTTGTGCGGGAGGGGTGGGTTTTGGGGGTTGATGATCGCGATGCCGTTTTTTTATGCGGGGAGTGTCGAGGGATTTACATATTTTTTCTCTCTGAAGGACTTTCATGTTTTCTTTGTTTCGTGGTTCTCTGGAGAAGAAGAAAACTCAGCGCTATTTATGAATACCTGCTTTGATAATAAATTAACCTTTGAATTATCCACTCCGAGCGGGACTTACTTAGTTAGTCACTCAGACAGGAACAGTCTGTGAATGCTCCCACCCAATTCACCAATTCCCCATACACCACAGATATATCTGTCCAGATACTCCCCACACAAGACAGGCTGGAGCCAAAAATATTTACTACATGACGGACCTTAAAGACAAATTACAAAATAGTCATAATGGCTTGCACACACAGAACAGACTGACGCTGTCCTATCTCTACACATGAGTGCACAAGGATATAAGCATCCTGAAACCCTAGCTAGCTACCCACAAGAAGAAATATGGCTCAGCATGGCTTAGCACATTGGTTGATCATCAGAAGTTTATTTCAGAAAAACAGGCTGCTATTGTTTAACGAAGTGTTAAACATTTTACATACTTTATCATTCCCTCCTTTAGATCATTACATGATCAGCAAAGTAGTAATTTTTACAGAGAAAGCAACCCAGTACAGCATTAACTTCTCAGTGGTTAAAAACGGCATACATCAGCAATGATAACAATGATATGTACAACCATTTGGACATAATGCAATATCATGCTCCACATATTACCGACAGGTCTTCGAAGATCACCATTTCGACCCTTCAGTGAAAACCTTGTAAATCCTGCACTACTCTCTTGATGCTGTCAGTCTCCTTGACAGTGTGCTTGGAGAGGGATAGTAGCCTCAACAGGGATATAGGTGCTGCATTCTGTGTCAATAATAGCAGAGGTTCCCCCTTTCTCAGCTGGGATAAAATCTGAAGCCGTACGAATCTGTACGATTGTTTGCCGGATTGCAATCATTTCAGTGGATGTTTCTGTTACTTGGGCTTGTGTTTCTGTCAGGGTCCCTGCAGTATTGTGGGCAGCTCTTCAAGTGCTTGTAGCCAAATTGATTATCTCTCGTGAATTCCTGGCTACTCCATGTGAGAAAAGCGATCATCCGAAATCGCTCAGTCTCAGTTAATCCTCTCGACTGTTGGCACCTGCAGTTATGGCCAGGATGCATGTTTCCCAGTATAGGAAGTTCAGTGTGGTGGGCGCCTGCGATACCATCCCACAAAACACCGACAGCCACAGTCATCTCTGACTGGACCACAGTTACTCACTCTCTTCCCCAGGTGTTATTTGAGGAAACCCAGGCTGAGAGTTCCTCACTCTGGTTGAGCAGGATTACAGACATTGGAATCATAGTTTTACCCAGCAGGCCCCTAGTTCTACCTGTTTGTCATGGAAAGACAGAAAAACATAAAGACGAACACCTCTGTTTCATTTCTGTAACGGTTTAAATGAACCAACAGCAATAGACCACACCTGGAGGGTGCTTTTGATTTTAAAACCACTGTCTTTATTCGTATCTACTTATAATATAACAAATGAAGCAAAATATTTAAAAGCTAAAAGTGTTGTGTACACATATGTTTAAATATAACTCCCAAACCACTGCGGTCAGGTAATACCAAGCTTAAAGTCCTGAGATGGTAAAGTATGAAAGTTCAGTTCATCCACGGAATCAATGACGAGAGAGAGATATTTGTAATCCAAGGTGAATGTCGGGAGAAGGCAATTATCTTGAATTCCACAAATTCCACAGTGGTAAAACAAGATAACAGTCGCTGTAGGTCTTATCCTCGTTGTTCTAAATCCACATACGAATGATCACCAAAAGTAGCTTATCACAGGAGTACTGTCTTCAGAAGGAACTACCACCCAGGCAAGGGTTGACACCGGTAGATTCTGCAAGGTACTCCCAATCCAGATCCAACACACAAAGTATTACTGACAGTGATTTCCACAGAATATCCCTTCTCACAAGTGTTTACCACATAACACACCCAAATCCTGCTAAGGTTTAACAAAAGTGGTAGCCACGAGATACTCCAACAAATCCCCATTTGGATTATACGAATTATCACAAACAGTGATTGGTCACAGGGGTACTCTCTTCAAGTGAATTACCACCCCCAGGCAAGGGCTAGCACAAGTGGTCCTCACAGGATACTCCCAAACCAACAGATCCACTCCAATGGATCAAACAAAGTGACAATCCCACATTCGGTATACGCTGGATCAATAATCAACCTACCTTGTGGGCATAGGAGAGTCCAAACAGTGACCTTTGGCCACTGGGCCCTTTGTTTCGAACTTTCCATCTTCTTTCTTTCGCTCTAGCTGACTGTGTTTGTGACTGTCCTTGCTTAAATAAAACAAACTGCGAGCTATGTAAACACAAGCTGCAAGCAAGTGTAAACAAGCTGCATAGTCAAATAGTTCCATCCTTCTCCCACTCCCTCAGTAAGAATCAAACAGGAGCCATGTAAGCCAGGGTTGTATACACAGGAATTTAGAATTAGAATTTAGTATTTTCTCGCCGTATTGCCTTTTTGGTTATCTTCTGTTGCTCTTTAAAAGAATCCCAATCCTCTCGCTTCCCTCTGATCTTTGCGATGTTATACATCTTCTCTTTCATTTTTAAACTACCCTTCACTTTCCTTGTCATCCACGGTCGCCCCCTACTCCCCTTAGCTGGCTTTCAGCACTGCGAGTGGGTGGGACTACAACCAGAGGCCATGGGTTAAGGGTGAAAGGTGAAACGTTAAGTGGAACATGAGGGGAAACTTCTTCACACAGACGATCATCCGGGTTTGGAATGAGCAACCAGCACAACTGGTGCATGCGGGCATGTTTTTAACATTTAAGAAGTTCGTGTAGGTATCTGGACGGCAGGGGTGTGGGAAAGGACAGTTTAGTTAGTTCAGCACAAACCAGATGGCCCAAATGGCCTTGTTCTGTTTTGTAATTTTCCACAAGAACCTGAAGTAACACTAATATTCACTCTAGGTCCTTTTAAAAGCTGTGCAGATCAACCATTCACCTCAGTAGGGATTTTTTATATGGCTTTAAAATTGTGGAACTTTAAGTTAATAATAAAATAAAATCTCAGATGCACGTCAAGATAGACAATTTGCATGAGAGTGTTTCAGATACTGTGGGGCCAGGCACCCATGCAGCTCAGCAGGAAGAGAGAATAATACCAATGCAGAGAGTCAAACTGAGCCAGGGTACAAATTGCAGATGCCAGAAATGCCCCATTCTTATAGAAACAGGAAGAGCATCGGGAAAATGCATGTACAACAGTGAGGTGCTATGTATAACATAGCATAGATGAGAGGGAAGCCAGAGGATTGGGAAACTTTTAAAGAGCAACAGAAGATAACTAAAAAGGCAGTACGGGAAGAACAGGAAGAGCATGATGGTCATTCCAGATACCAGCTCTCTTCCCAGTGAGGAGATGATTTCTCTGTCCAACTTGGGTTCAGCCTCATTATAACAGTGAGGAACAGCCAGATCAAAACTTGGCGACTCAAGCAATCTCATCTGAAATGTTGTCCGGCAGCCATTGATGGACTTTGTAAATCATTTTACAGGTCAAAACGAGAAGGCATTTGTCACCAGGAATCTCAAACACAGCACGCCAGTTTTTCTGTCTCTGTCCAGATATTTAAGAAGTGGAGCAAGGGATTCACTCGAATATCCTTCCTGCTCAGACTGTCGGGAGGGATTTATTCGGTCATCTGACCAACTGGCACGCCCGTCATTTTACAATGGAGAAAGGCTGTTCACCTGCTCAGACAGTGGGAATAGATACTCTCGGTCATCTCAACTGAAGGGACATCAGCAAGTTCACACTGGGCAAGGCCATTCACCTGTTCTGTGTGTGAGAAAAGATTCATTTTGTCTTCCGACCTGCGAACAAAGCAGTCATTTCACACCGGGCAGAGGCTGGTGATCTGCTGAATTTGTGAGAGAGGATTCACTCAATCATCTGACGTAATGGCACACCAGCGAGTTCACACCGGGGAGAGGCCGTTCACCTGCTCAGTCTGTGGAAAGGGATTCACTCAGTCAAACAACCTACAGAGACACCAGCGAGTTCACACTGGGGAGAAGCCGTTCGGCTGCTCAGTCTGTGGGGAGAGATTTACTCAGTCATCCACATTACAAAGTCACTTGCGAGTTCACACTGGGGAGAAGCCGTTCACCTGCTCTGTCTGTGGGGAGAGATTCAGTCAGTCATCGACCCTGCAGAATCACTTGCGAGTTCACACTGGGGAGAAGCCGTTCACCTGCTCTGTCTGTGGGGAGAGTTTCAGTCAGTCATCGACCCTGCAGTGTCACTTGCGAGTTCACACTGGGGAGAAGCCGTTCACCTGCTCAGTCTGTGGGGAGAGATTCACTCAGTCATCCAACCTACAGAGACATCAGCGACTTCACACTGGGGAGAAGCCGTTCGCCTGCTCAGTCTGTGGGGAGAGATTCACTCAGTCATCCAACCTACAGAGTCATCAGCGAGTTCACACTGGGGAGAGGCCGTTCACCTGCTTAGTCTGTGGGGAGAGATTCACTCAGTCATCCCACCCACAGAGTCATCAGCGAGTTCACACTGGGGAGAAGCCGTTCACCTGCTCAGAATGAGGGAAGCGATTCACTCGGTCACCCAACCTGCAGAGACACTTGCGAGTTCACAATGGGGAGAGGCCGTTCACCTGCTCAGAAAGTGGGAAAGGATTCACTCAGTCATCCCAAGTACTGGCACATCAGTCAGTTCACAATGGGAAGTGGTCGTTGTTATGAATCCCTCGATTTCGTTTGCTGTGGATTGTCATTTTAATAGAGAAAAATTTAAAAGTTCAGTCAGTTTGACTTGCAGCTTGTTTATATCGCTCGCAGCTTGTTTAGTTTTAACCGAGGACACAGACACTCAGTCAGATGGAGCTGAAGGAGAAAAAATTGAAGGATCAGAACAAGGGAACTCGTGGCCAAGGGTCACTTAACGCAATGTCCATATGCCCACAAGGGTGAGTTAATTATCGATTCAGCGTACATCGAATGTGTGGTTGTCAACTCGTTTGATCCATATGAGTGGATCTGATTTGGGGTATCCTGTGAACACCACTGATGTGTTAACCCTTGCCGGGCTGTGGTGAGGTAATTCACTTGAAGACGAAACCCCTTGTGAGAAGTCACTTTCGGTGATAGTTCGTATGTGGATTTGAAATGATGACGGATAAAATCTACAGCAATTGCTGAAACCTGTGGAATTCGACGGAATTGCCTTCTCTCAACATTTACGCTGGATGACCAATATCTCTCTCATCACCTATTCCATGGTTGAACTGAACTTTGGTACATTGTCATCTCAAGACTCTCAGCCTTGTTTCCCCCGAGCTCAATAGTTTGGGAGTTATATTTACACACATATATACACATAACACATTTGTTTATCTTGTTTAAGTTACTATATTATAAGTAGATTCTAATAAAGATAGTTTTAATATCAAAGCAGACTCCAGGTGTAGCCTATTGCTGGTGTTCGTTTCTAAAGCGTTACAATTCATAACAAATGTTGGGCCTCTGCCTGGATTATGAACAGATTTGGAGGCAAAGTCATTAATTATCGATTTATCGATTAATTATCGATTTTATTGGGGAAATACCTTTTGATTTATTTGTGTGTGGAAAATCAGTAGCAACGGATGTTGATAGATGTCTCGAAGTGCCAGGCATTGGAGGGCGCCAGAAGGACTGAGTTGTTATGTATTGCTAAAAGGTTCAATCTTGCTAAGGGGAAATCGACAAAAAGTAAAAAAAGTAAACCTCGTGAGCTTGAGCTCCAGTACAAGTGAGAAAAATTAAATGCAGAGGCTGCGGAAAGTCAGAGGCAGTTTGAGGCTAGAGAGGCAGAAAAACAGGGAGGAAGCAGAAAAACAGAAGCAGAAAGGCAGAGGCTGTTCGAGCTGGAAAAGATAGAGAGATTGCAGCAAAAAGGTCGAGTGTTCGACTCTGGTGGTAAGTTTAAGGCCGGTCGGGAAGTTAAATTGGTACCTCCATTTGACGAAGCAAAGTTTGATAAGTACTTTCAGCATTTTGAGAAGGTTGCTCAGAGTTTAAAGTGGCCAAAAGAGGGTTGGCCTATTCTCTTACAAAGTGTAATTAAGGGGACGGCTCAGCAAGCCTATTCTGCTTTGACGGTTGATGAAACAGCTGATTATGACAGCGTAAAACAGGCTATGCTCAAAGCTTGCGAGTTTTCCCCAGAATCATACAGGCAAAAGTTTAGAAATTTGAGGAAGACTGTGAACCAAACTTATATGGAACTTGCCTATGAGAAGTTTGTGTTTTTAGACCGCTGGTGCACATATAGAAATATAAATGATGATTTTAAGAGCTTGTAAGAGTTGGTTTTAATTGAAGAATTCAGAGGGTGCGTCCCTGATGACATAAAGAGATATTTAGATGAAAAGGATGCTGCCACTTTGCAGGAGTCTGCTAGATTAGCAGATGAGTTTGCTCTAACTCAGAAGATTAAGTTTACCTTGAATAAGAGCTTCCAAAAGAGTAGCAGGGATCACCAGGGTAAACCAGAAATTAAATCTGGAACTAATGACAAGAGTAAGGATGAAGGGAAGCAGTTGAAGGAGAGGTATTCTGGTCTTACATGTTACCATTGCAAGAAAGTTGGTCATATGATGGCTAATTGTTGGCTCCTGGGGAAGAAAAAGGAAAAGGAGGCAGTCGAAAATGCCTGTGTTCAGTATGTTGAAGCACTTATAAACCCACAGGGTTTCTGTTGAGGTTCAGATAAGGATTTGGTAGCTCTGACCCAGCATCATTTTATGTCAGTTGGGATTGTATTATTAAAGGAAGGGTCACCCCAGGTACCACTGAAAATTGTTTGAGATACAGGGTTTTCTCAGTCACTGATATTATAACCATATAACAATCACAGCACGGAAACAGGCCATCTGGGCCCTCCTAGTCCGTGCCGAACCCTTAATCTCACCTAGTCCCACCTACCCGCACTCAGCCCATAACCCTCCACTCCTTTCCTGTCCATATACCTATCCAATTTTACCTTAAATGACACAACTGAACTGGCCTCTACTACTTCTACAGGAAGCTCATTCCACACAGCTATCACTCTTTGAGTAAAGAAATACCCCCTCGTGTTTCCCTTAAACTTCTGCCCCCTAACTCTCATATCATGTCCTCTAGTTTGAATCTCCCCTAGTCTCAATGGAAACAGCCTGTTCACGTCAACTCTATCTATCCCTCTCAAAATTTTAAATACCTCGATCAAATCCCCCCTCAACCTTCTACGCTCCAATGAATAGAGACCTAACTTGTTCAACCTTTCTCTGTAACTTAATTGCTGAAACCTAGGTAACATCCTAGTAAACCGTCTCTGCACTCTCTCTATTTATTGATATTTTTCCTATAATTCGGTGACCAGAACTGCACACAATATTCCAAATTTGGCCTTACCAATGCCTTGTACAACTTTAGCATTACATCCCAACTTCTGTACTCAATGCTTTGATTTATAAAGGCCAGCGTTCCGAAAGCCCTCTTCACCACCCTATCTCCATGAGACTCCACTTTCAGGGAACTATGCACAGTTATTCCTAGATCTCTCTGTTCCTCTGCATTCCTCAATGCCCTACCATTTACTCTGTATGTTCTATTTGGATTATTCCTGCCACAATGTAGAACCTCACACTTCTCAGCATTAAACTCCATCTGCCAACGTTCAGCCCATTCTTCTAACCGGCATAAATCTCCCTGCAAGCTTTGAAAATCCACAACAGCTCCTACCTTAGTATCATCGGCATACTTACTAATCCAATTTACCACCCCATCATCCAGATAATTTATGCATATTACAAACAACATTGGGCCCAAAACAGATCCCTGAGGCACCCCGCTAGTCACCGGCCTCCATCCCGATAAACAATTATCCACCACTACTCTCTGGCATCTCCCATCTAGCCACTGTTGAATCCATTTTATTATTCAAGCATTAATACCGAACGACTGAACCTTCTTAACTAACCTTCCATGTGGAACTTTGTCAAAGGCTTTGCTGAAGTCCATATAGACTACATCCACTGCCTTATCCTCGTCAGCATTCCTCGTAACTTCTTCAAAAAATTCAATAAGGTTTGTCAAACATGACCTTCCACGCACAAATCCATGCTGGCTACTTCTAATCAGATCCCGTCTATCCAATAATTATAAATACTATCTCTAAGAATACTTTCCATTAATTTACCCATATTAGACAGTGTTCTAAAGTTTGGTGATGAGTCTAACACTGGTGAGGTAAATCTTATTAAAGGCCTTGGGGGTGGTGTGGTTTCTGTTCCATTGTACAAGGTAACTTTACAGTCAGGATTGGTTTCAGGACCTGTTAGGATGGGATTATGCTCCAGTTTACTGGTGGAAGAGGTTGGTTTGCTGTTAGGGAATGACCAGGCAGATGTTAAAGTTGTTCCTTCATTGCAGTTAACAACTTACCAACTGACAACTGACGACCCACAGATGGATTTTAACATTTATCCTTCCTGCGCAGGAACTCGAAGTATGGCTAAAAATTCTGACGACGCAGACTGTCTGTGCAGCATGATTCTGATACCAATGATAGCCAAAATCGGTATTCAGGTTATGATGACTTGTCAGGAACTTTTCTGCCTTCATTGTTTCAACAGGATTCAGGCAGTAAGTCTGACGAGTAAGATTTATCGCTGTCTAGGAAGGAGTTTATAGCAGAACAGAATTGAGACCCTGAGAATGAAGCTTCATATATACAGCTCTCTCAGATGATTAGATTAGGAAAGTGCCAGTAGGGTATGATATCAAGGATGGAGTGATAATGAGGAAGTGAAGACCACCTGGTATACCAGCGAGTGAGGAATGGGAATTGTTCACCAAACTGTAGTTCCTAAAGTTTGTAGGGCTGATATTTTAACTTTGGCCCACAATATGCCCTTACGTGGCCATTTTGAAGTGAATATAACTGTGAACAGGTTTATGAAATCAGTTTACTGTCCTAATTTGAGGAAAGCTGTGACCGTTTGCAAACCTGTCACACCTGTCCAGTTGTGGTTAAACCCCAACAGGGCACCCCAGTGGCCCCACTGTGGTCTATACCTGCATTCGGTGAGCCCTTTTCTAAAGTTATAGTGGATTGTGTTGGCCCATTTGAAACTCAATACAATGATTGAGACATACTGTGTTGAGAAAAAAAAGACTGGGACGAAGGAATATATTCGCTTTTGTTCTCAGTAAGAGAATCAGTACAGGATCACTGGGCTTTAGTTCACTGGAATTTCTATTTGGTTGTAGACTGAGGGGACCTTTGACCTTGTTAAAGGAACAGAAGATTGATGGGGATGTACATCTTAACTTGTTAGACTATGTTTTGAAGTTCCAAAAAAAACTACACCAAGGATGTAGTCTAGTGAGACAAAACTTAAAGATTTCTCAAAACAAAATGAAATGTTGGTTTGATAAGCAGTCTTGCGAAAGAAAATACCAGGTGGGGGATATCTTATCTTATCTTATCCTACTTATGTTATCTCCAATGTTGCCGAATCCACTCCAGGTGAAATTCAATGGACCGTATGAAATAGGCTCTTAAATTAATGATGTGAATTATGTTATTAAAACACCCGAGTGACGTAAGCTAACTCAGGTTGTACACATAAATATGATAAAGCCTTATTTTACCATACTGGCACCATCTCTGGGTGTTGTTGTCAAAACATATGGATCTGGTCACCCTGAGAATGAAACAATTGACTCGTCTGAGACTTTTCACAAGCCAGACATGGTCCCAGTTAGGCTAGTGAACTCGGTTGTTAACAAGACATTGATAACAAGTTGGCTCATCTGCAGCCAAAGCAACAACAACAGCTGAAGGAATTAATTCTGAAGTTTAAAGATTTGATGTTCCCAAACAAACTACGGTCGCTGTACATGACGTAGATTTTGGTCAAGCCAAACTGGTCAAACAACACCCATATCGCATGAACGTCGAAAAGTGTGAATTGGCTGAGCAGGGAATTGAATATCTGCTGAAAAATGGTATTATTAGGCCTTTAGCATCAGATTGGAGTCACACTACGTTATTGTGCCCAAACCTGATGGTAGTGTTAGATTTTACACTGATTATAGGAAGGTAAATATAGTAACAAAAACAGTTGCCTACCCTATCCCTAGGGTGGATGATCGCATCGATAAAGTTGGAAAAGCTACATTTTCAACAAAGATTGATCTTTTGAAAGGGTATTGGTGTGTTCCATTGATGGACAGAGGTAGAGAAATCTCTGCGTTTGTGACACCATCTGGGTTGCATAAATACAATGTTTTACCTTTTGGAAGGAAAAATGCTCCAGTAACATTTCAGAGAGTGATTGATTTTGGAACTCCAGGGTTAGAACACACAGATGCCTGTATTGATGACTTCCTCACAGGGAGTGGCACTTGGGAAGAGCATGTCTCTGCAGTAGAAAAGCTGTTTGACAGGCTTTCCCGGGCCAGCCTTACAGGTAACTTGGCTAAGAGTGAATTTTGCCATGTCACTGTGACCTATCTTGGCTATGTTGTAGATCAAGGCAACTGGGCTCCTGTTCGGGCAAAAGTGCAGGCAATTTCGCAAGTTCCTATTCTGACTGGTAAGAAGGCTCTTAGAAGGTTTCTGGGAATGGTTGGATATTATCGTAAGTACTGTAAGAACTTTGCTGATATCGCTCTTCCTCTGACCAATCTCCTGAAGAACGGTGAAAAGTTTGTTCGGAGCGAACCTCGTCAGTAGGCATTTGATCGATTGAAAGTCGTTTTAGTGTTAAACTAGAGTCTGATTTTGCAAGAATATGGTATTGTGATAATGTATATGAAAAGCACGGACAATATCATTGCCGATTGTCTTTCCAGATGCTGACCTTACAGTTTTAATAGTGAGGCAGAATCTGGTATTTGTATACGATTCTGCAATGAGTTACATGATAACCATGCATGCATTATTTTACATACTCTAGCTTGCAGTTAAAACTTTTCTCTTTTAGAGCAAAAATAAATTTTTGGGTGGGAGAAGAAGTGTAATGAATCCCTAATTTTCGTTTGCTGTGGACTGTCATTTTAAGAGAGTGCCTGAGTGAGGTGGGGATTAACAATGATGTCAGCCGCTGACTTTCTCAGCTTACTTTTGATTTTTACAGAGAGAGAGCTCAAGGAGGCGGAACTGTCTGACTTGCAGCTTGTTTACATTACTCGCAGTTTGTTTCGTTTTAAGAGAGGACACAGAAACTCACAGTCAGAAGGACGCTAAGAAAGAGAACAAAAGGATTTGGACAAGGAAGCTCGTGGCCAGGGTCACTGTTTGGAACTCTCCTCTACCCACAAGGGTGGTTTGATTATCGATGCAGTACACACCGAATGTGTGCCTGTCACCCCGAATAATCCACAGGAAAGGATTTTGTTTGGGGAATCCTGTGGAAACCACTTACGTGTTAACCCTTGCCTGGGTATGTGGAGTGGCGATTCGCTTGAAGACGATATCCCTAAAAGCAAACACGAGGAAATCAGAAATTCAAACAACAACACACACAAAATGCTGGTGGAACACAGCAGGCCAGGCAAGCTTTATCGCTGAACAGAACTGAGTCCCGGAGATTGCAGCTTTAAAAAGAAACAGCTTTCTCAGATGATGAAATTAAGAAAGTGCCAGTAGGGTATTATCACAAGGATGAAGTGATAATGAGGACATGGAGGCCATCTGCTATACCAGCGAGTGAGGAATGGGCAATTTTTCACCAGGTTGTAGTTCCTAAACTTCATAGGACTGACATTTTAACTTTGGCCCACAGTCTGCCCACAGGTGGCCATTTTGGAGTGAATAAAACTGTAAACAGGGTTATGAAATAATTCTACTGGCCTAAACTGAGGAAAGATGTTGTGACCTTTTGCAGAACCTGTCACATTGGTCAAGTTGTGGGTAAACCTAATCAGATCTCCACAGTGCCCCACTGCAGAATATGTATAACTGCATTTGGTGAACCCTTTTCAAAATTTATAGTGGATTGTGTTGGGCCATTGCCAAAGACTAACGCTGGCCATCAGTATCTGCTAACTATTATGTGTACTGTATCCTGATTCCTTGAGGCAATTCTTCTCAGAAATATTAAAGCTAAAACTGTGGCGAAGGTTACCAAGTTTTTTTTTTACTTATTTTGATTTGCCTAAAGAAATCCAGTCTGATCAAGGAAGCAATGTTACATCTGGATTATTCCAGCAGGTAGTTTATGTACTGGGAGCTAAACAAATTATATCTTCTGTGTACCATCCAGAATTACGATGGGTTCTAGAAAGATTTCATTCTACCCTCAAAACAATGATTAAGACATAATGTGTTCCACACTGTCTGTCTCTCTCTCTCACTCCGTGCCTTGTAAACGCTTGAAAAATACATAATCGGACGAATGCACGCACACGCTAAAAAGACATACTGTGTAGAAAATGGAAAAGAGTGAGATGTTGGATTATATTTGCTTTTGTTCACAGTAAGAGAGTTGGCACAGGAATCACTGGGCTTTAGTCCATTTGAATTTGTGTTTGGTCAAAGAGTGAGTGGACCTTTGACCTTGTTAAAGGAACAGTGAATTGATGGGGATGTGCGTGTTAACTTGTTAGACTAAGTTTTGAAGTTCAACAATAACCTGTAGGCTAGCGAGACAAAACTTAAAGATTTCTCAACACAAATTGAAGTGTTGGTTTGATAAGTGGGCTTGCGAAAGAAAATACCAGGTGGCGGATAAGGTGATTACTTATCTCCAATGTTGACAAATCCACTCTAGGCAAAACTCGATGGATCGTATGAAATAGTCTCCCAAATTAATAAAGTGAATTATGTTATCAAAACACCCGACCGATGTAAACCTACACAAGTGGTACAGATAAATATAATATAGCCTTATTTTGACAAGCAGGCACCATCTGTGAGAGTTGTTGTCAAAACATATGAATCTGGCAACCCTGAGAATGAAACAATTGACTGGTCTGAGACTTTTCGCAAGCCAAACATTGTCCCAGTTAGGCTAATGAACTCGGTTGTTCTAGAAAAGATTGATAACAGGTTGGCGCACCTGCAGCCAAAGCAACAACAACAGCTGAAGGAATTAATTCTGCAGTTTAAAGATTTATTTCCCGATGTTCCCAGGCAAACCACGGTCGCAATACATGATGTAGATATTGGTTAAACCGATTAAACAACACACATATCGCATGAACGTAGAAAAGTGTAAATAGGCTGAGCAAAAAATTGACGATATGCTGGAAAATGGCATTATCGGTCCTTCAGCTTCAGATTGGAGCTCACCCTGCATTATTGAGCCCAAACCTGATGGTAGTGTTAGATTTTGCACTGATTATAGGAAGGCAAATGCAGTATCAAAAACTGATGCCCATCGCATCCGTAGGGTGGTTGATTGTATCCACTGAATTTCTTACAAAGATTGATCTGTTGACAGATTATTGGTGTGTTGCATTGACGGACAGAGGTAGAAAAAATCTGCATTTGTGATACCATCTGGGTTGTATGAGTATAATGTCTTGCTGTTTGGAATGAGAACTGGTCCAGGAACATTCCGGAGAATGAATGATTCTGTAATTTGAGGGTTGGATCACACAGATTCCTTTATTGATGACTTAGGCATTGGGAGTGACACTTGGGAAGAGCATATCCCTGAAGTAGAAAAACTGTTTGACAGGTTTTCCCAGGCCAGCCTTACAGTTAACTTAGCTAAGAGTGAATTTGGCCATGCCACTGTGACCTGTCCTGGCTATGTTGTAGGTCAAAGCAAGTAGGCTCCTGTTCGGGCAAAACTCCAGGCAATTTCTCAAGTTCCTATTCTGACTGATAAGAAGGCTGTTGGAGGGTTTCTGGGAATGGATGGATATTACCGTAAGTTTTGTAAAAACTGCTGCTATCGCTCTTCCTCTGACTAATCTCCTGAAGAAGGGTGAAAAGTTTGTTTGAACCGAGCCTTGTCAAAAGGCATTTGGTCGATTTTAAGTTATTATGTGAGATTAGGCCAATCAATGTAGTGCTGTCAGCAAATTTAATAAGCAGATTGCAGCTGTGGATGGCTACACAAGTCATGGGTACACAGAGAGTGAAGGAGAGAGACAAAGAGACAACCCTGTGGGTTATGTGTCCTGAGGGTCAGAGGAGATGGAGCCCACTCTTACCACCCGCCGGCGATCTGACAGGAAGTCCAGGATCCAGCTACACAGGGCAAGGTGAAGGCCAAGGTCTCTGAGCTCCTTGAGGAAACTTCATGCTTTGTATGGCTACTGCTCTGCCCATGACTGCAAGGAACTGCAGAGAACTTTGGAGAGCAGAGAACATCAGAGAAACAAGCCCCCACTCCATGGACTCTTCCTGCATTTCCCCTCATTTGGAAAACCAGGCCATGTACACAAAGAAGCTCATAACCCGGACATTCCTGCTGCAATCCCGCTCCCACATTGGAGCAGAGATACAAAAGCCTTAAAGTGCGAAACACCAGGCTGAAGGATGGCTTCCGGTCTGTGGTTATAAGCCAAATGAATGATAAAATGGACTCGACCTCACAATGTAACTCGACGTGACTCTGCACCATATGTCTATCTGCACTGCACTTTCTCTGCAGCCACAATGCTTTGTTACTATTATTGTTTTGTCGTATATCAGCTCAATGTACTGTTGTAATGTATCGATCTGTGTGGATGGAACGTCTGGAGGATTTTCACTGTAGCTCAGTACGTGATGATAATAAACAAATTCCCCATTTTAATTGTGTGGAAATATTAGACAGACTTAGCTTCTGCTCTGGAACCACAGAAGAAACTGAACTGTTGTCATTTCTGTGAAAAGCAAATATATGGAAAATACTTCAATCTCACATTACGATCTGCAGTAACTGGGATCAGGTGACCGGTGGTTGGTCTCCCATATCAATATCAGAATCAGACTTAATAACACCGGCATATGCCAGGAAATTTGTTGTTAATTGTTCATTCTTAACAAAAGATTTTAACAATTGTGATTTAAAATAAGAATATATATATAGTACAAAAATAGAAAAAAATAAAACTGTAATAAACCATTTTAATTGTGTGGAACTACTTGACTGACTGGGTTGTTGCTCTGGAAATTCTGAAGTGAAGCGTAACTGAACTTTGCAAATTTATGAGAAGCTCAGATAAATACAAATGGCTAAATTCTCTCATAAATGGGTCAGAAACCCAGAAACATCGGCAGCACTTCAGCACATCGAAACAGTGAATGAAACATGCAGAAAATATTACAGAAAAGTAAACATTGTCCACCCACAATGAGAGGACGTGACAGATCCGGATCTCACAGACTTGACTGAAAGGGCAAAATGTGAAGTTACACGTACACGCAGAGCAGTGACCCGCAGATGCTGCAGATCTGCAGAAAAACGTGAAAGGGAAACGGGATCAGGTGACGGGAGGAGGGTCTCCCTCCTGAACCTGTGGCTCTGCTACTCTCCCCTCACACGCTGCCCGACCCATCCGCCGCATTCTCCACATTATTCCATATTTACACCAGGTACATGTCTACTTTTCCACACAATATCTGCACCGATCCCTTTCCCTCCACCCCCAGGTCACAGAGTCACGGGCTCAATTCCCATGCCGGTCCGAAACATAATTCAAGCCCAAACAGGAAGTGTTCACGTTTCATTTAAATCAGTTCTGTGTTTCTAAACACTAATTTCTATTCAATTTCCTCCGGCCTCAGTGGACAGGAACACTGAAACATCAAATGAGAAACAGCAGGATGTGGTCATTCGGCCCCTCTAATCATCAACAAGATGGCGGCTACTCTCCCATCTCAGACACGTTTCTGTCCGATCCTCATTTCCTCGACCCCTTCGGTCTCCACACATCTGCCGGCCTGTTTTCCACGTGAGGACGATCACTGAGGCTTCACCGCCCTCTGTGGAGGGGATTTACAGATATTCACCACACTCGGAATGGAGACATTTCCCCTCATCACATTCCCGGACTGTACACCCCCTTTTTCAGAGACTGGGATCTCTGGTTCAACAGGTAATGATGTTGTGCATTTCAATGTGTTCACCCCTCAGTCCTCGATTCTCTAAATGACATTTAGAGTTATCACATTTGATCTTTCTTCAAATTATGACCCCACCACTCCAGGAATCAGTCAGGTGAATCTTCATAATCTTCTTATAACAAATACTCTCTAACCTCTTTGCTCATCCTCTATGGAATTAATTTACATCTTCTGCAGCCCCGTGTTGCCCCAAACACTCACCTCCCACCCTTGTCACTATTTTCACCTTCCCACCTCCCCCCTCACCTGGATCCACCTCTCACTCCCCAGCTCTTGCCCCATCCCCACACCTCACCTCTTTTCTCTGACTATTTCCCATCCACTCTCAGTCCAGAGGGAGGGTCTCGGCCCGAAATGTTGACGGACCATTTCACTCCACAGATGCTGCCCGACCACTGAGTTCATACGGCAGTTTGTTCTTTGGTCTGTATCACCCGTGTTAGTCTGGGGAGCGGGATTTTACACTATATTGCAGGGTTAGGGATAGGTTTAATGGACTTCTCGGTGAGACAACAACATTAATCACGGGTTTCATCACTGAATCCAGTGTTGTGGGATGTAAAGTCCCGTGTTATGTGTCCGGCTGTGCCGTGTTTTTGGTGGACTGGGCAGCGTGGTGTTTGTCTCGATTCGGGTCACAACACGAGAATTGCCAGCGGGGTCCACGCACAGTGTATTAGACAACAGAAAACCTCGCGTCCCTGCAGTCTTTGTCTCCTGGTAAACTCAACACCCTGACAGTGTGGACCATAGATACCCCCTCCTCTCAGAGTCAGGGAATCATTCAGACAGCTGATCGCTGAGAGGAATTATATTTATTGGTCATTAACGTTCGCCCAGATCGTTTGGACGGCTTTGATGTGGAGTTCGGGGTGTCACAGTGAAAGGGCCGGACGTCCGAACTCTCCCCGTTATCCAAACATCCTTCCAGGTGAGGCGACACTTCACCTGTGAATCTTCCGGGGTCGCCTCTTGTGTCCGCTGCTCCCGATGCGGTCGCCTCGACACTGGTGACACCGGCTCCTCCGCAGTTGTGCGGGTTAGGAATGTTTTTTTTTATCGGGGGTTGATATTATTGTTCACTTTTGTGCGGGAGGGGTGGGTTTTGGGGGCTGATGATCGTGATGCCGTCCTTTTTGATGCGGGGGGGTGGGGAGAGAGTTTCATTTTTTTCTCTCTGAACGACTTTCATGTTTTCTTTGTTTGGTTCTCTGGAGAAGATAAAAAAAACTCAGCATTGATAATAAATTAACCTTTGAACTATGCGTTCCAAGCGGGAGTTACTCAGTTAGACACTCAGATAGGAACAGTCTGTGAATGCTACCACCCAATTCACCAATTCCCAATACATCACAGATATATCTGTCCAGATACTCCCCACACGAGACAGGCTGGAGCCAAAAATGTTTACTACATGACAGACCCGAAAGACAAATTACAAAATAGTCATAATGGCTTACACACACAGAACAGACTGAAGCTGGATAAAATCTAAAGCCGTACGACTGTTTACGACTGTCTGTACGACTGTTTGCCAGATTGCAAGCATTTCAGTGGATATTTCTGTTACTTGGGCCTGTGTTTCTGCCAGGGCCCCTGCAGTATTGTGGCCAGCTCCTCACGTGCTAGAGGCCTAATTGATTATCTATCGCGAATTCCTGGCTACGCCATAGGAGAGAAAAGCTATCATCCAAAATCGTTCAGTCTCAGTTATTCCTCTCTGCTGCTGGGCAACCGCGGTTCTGGCCAGGATGCATGTTTCCCAGTATAGGAAGTTCAGTTTGGTGGGGGCCTGCGATACCATCCCTCAAAGCACCGATAGCCACAGTCATCTCTGACTGGACTACAGTTCCTCACTCTCTTCCCCAGGTGTTATTTGAGGAAGCCCAGGCTGAGAGTTGCTCACTCTGATTGAGCAGGATTACAGACATTGGAATCATAGTTTTACCTAGCAGGCCCCTAGTTCTACCTGTTTGGCATGGTGTGACAGACAGACAGAAAGGTGTTGACATGGGGCCCCCCAGAAAGACATGAACACGAACACCTCTGTTACATTCCTATAACGGTTTAAATGAACAAGCAGCAATAGACCACACCTGGAGTGTGCTTTTGATGTTAAAACCACTGTCTTTATTCGTATCTACTTATAATATAACAAATTAAACAAAATAATCAAAAGCTAAAAGTGTTATGAGTACACATATGTGTAAATATAACTCCCAAACCACTGGGCTCAGGGAACACCAAGCTTAAAGTCTTGAGATGGTAAAGTATGAAAGGTCAGTTCATCCACGGAATCAATGACGAGAGAGAGAGAGATTTGTAATCCAAGGTGAATGTCAAGAGAAGGCCATTACGTTGAATTCCACAAATTCCACAGTGGTAAAACAGGATAACAGTCGCTGTAGGTCTTATCCGTCGTTGTTCTAAATCCACAAACGAATTATCACCAGAAGTAGCTTAACACAGGAGTACTGTCTTCAGAAGGAACTACCACCCAGGCAAGGGTTAACACACAGGTAGATTCCGCATGGTACTCCCAATCCAGATCAAACACACTAAGTATTAGCGACGGTGATTTCCACAGAATATCCCTTCTCACAAGTGTTTACCACAGAACACACCCGAATCCAGCTAAGGGTTAACAAAAGTGGTAGACACGAGATACTCCAACAATATTCCCATTTGGATTATACGAATTATCACCAACAGTGATTGGTCACAGGGATACCCTCTTCAAGTAAATTACCACAGCCAGGCAAGGGTTAACAAAAGTGGTCCTCACAGCATACTCTCAAACCAACAGATCCACTCCAATGGATCAAACAAAGTGACAATCACACATTCGGTGTAGGCTGGATCAATAATCAACCCACCTTGTGGGCATAGGAGAGTCCAAACAGTGACCTTTGGCCACTAGGCCCTTTGTTTCGAGCTTTCCATCTTCTTTCTTTCTCTCTGGCTGACTGTGTTTGTTACTGTCCTTGCTTAAATATAACAAACTGTGAGCTATGTAAACACAAGCTGCAAGCAAGTGTAAAAATGCTACATAGTCAAATACATCAAACAGGAGACGGGAAAGCCAGGCTTCTATATACAGAAATTTAGAAGGAAAATTTAGAATTTAGAATTTTCTCCCTGTGTCGCCTTTTTAGCTATCTTCTGTTGCTCTTTAAAATTTTCCCAATCCTCCGGCTTCCCACTCATCTTTGCTATGTTACACATCTTCTCTTTTATTTTTATACTGTCCTTGACTTCCCTTGTCAGACATAGTCGCCCCCTACTACCCTTAGCTGGCTTTTACCACTGAAATGGTGTGGGACTACAACCAGAGGCCATGGGTTAAGGGTGAAAGGTGAAATGCTAAGGTGAACATGAATGGAAACTTCTTCACACAGACAGTCATTCGGGTCGGAATGAGCAGCCAGCAGAAGTGGTGCATGCGAGCATGCTTTCAACATTTAAGAGGTTCATGTAGGTACCTGGATGGTAGGGATGTGGGAGTGGGCAGTTTAATTAGTTCAGCACAAACCAGATGGACCAAATGGCCTATTTCTGTATTGTAATTTTCCACAAGAACCAGAAGTAATACTAATATTCACTCTAAGTTATTTTAACAGTTGTGCAGACCAACCATTCACCACAGCAGGGATTTTTTATATGACGTTAAAACTGTGGAACTTTAAGTTAATAATACGTAGCAGAAAATCCCAGATGCTCTTCAAGAAAGACAATTTGCACGAGAGTGTTTCAGTTACTGTGGGGCCAGGCGCCCATGCAGCTCAGCAGGAAGAGAGAATAATACCAATGGAGAGTGACAAACTGATCCAGCATACAAATTGCAGATGGCAGAAATGCCCCATTCTTTTAGAAATAGGAAGAGCATCAGGGAATTAATGGTCAATCCAGATACCACCTCTCTGCCCAGTCAGGAGATGATTTATCTGTCCAGCTTGGGTTCAACCTCATTGTAACAGTGATGAACAGCCAGATCAAAACTTGGCGACTCCAGCAATCTCATCTGAAATGTTGACCTACAGCCATTGATGGACTTTGTAAATCATTTCACAGGTTAAAACAAGAACGGATTTGTCTGCAAGAATCTCAAACACAGCGCGCCAGTTTTGCTGTCTCTGTCCAGATATTTAAGAAGTGAAGCGAGGGATTCAATCGACCATCCTTCCTACTCAGACTGTGGGGAGGGATTTATTCGGTCATCTGACCAATTAGCACGCCCGTCATTTTACACAGGATAAAGGCCGTTCACCTGCTCAGACAGTGGGAATAGATCACTCGGTCATCTCAACTGAAGGTACATCAGCAAGTTCACACTGGACAAGGCCATTCACCTATTCTGTTTGAGAGAAAGGATTCAATTGCTCTTCCCACCTGCGGACACATCGTCAGTTCACACCGGGCGGAGGCTGCTGATCTGCTGAATTTGTGGGGAAGGATTTACTCAATCATCTGACGTAATGGCACACCAGCGGGTTCACACTGGTGAGAGGCCATTCACCTGGTCAGAATGTGGGAAGCGATTCACTCGCTCTTCAAACCTACAGGTACATCAGCGAGTTCACACCGGGGAGAAGCCGTTCACCTGCTCAGTCTGTGGGAAGGGATTCAGTCATTCATCGAACCTACAGAGTCATCAGCGAGTTCACACCGGGGAGAAGCCCTTCACCTGCTCAGTCTGTGGGAAGGGATTTACTCATTCACACCACCTACAGGGTCATCAGCGAGTTCACACTGGGGAGAAGCCGTTCACCTGCTCAGTCTGTGGAAAAGGATTCACTCATTCGCACCACCTACAAGCACATCAGCGAGTTCACACTGGGGAGAAGCCGTTCACCTGCTCAGTTTGTGGAAAGGGATTCACTCAGTCATACCACCTGCAGAGACACCAGCGACTTCACACTGGGGAGAGGCCGTTCACCTGCTCAGAATGAGGGAAGCGATTCAGTCGGTCACCCAACCTGCAGAGTCACTTGCGAGTTCACACTGGGGAGATGCCGTTCACCTGCTCAGAATGTGGGAAAGGATTCACTCAGTCATCCCAAGAACTGGCACATCAGTCAGTTCACAATGGGGAGTTGCCGTTGTTATGAATCCCTCGATATCGTTTGCTGTAGACTTCCATTTTAAGAGAGAGAAATTTAAAAGTTAAATCAGTTTGACTTGAAGCTTGTTTACATCGCTCGCAGCTTGTTTAGTTTTAACCAAGGACACAGACACTCAGAGTCAGATGGAGACGAAGGAGGAAAAATGGAAAGAACAAAACAAGGGAACTAGTGGCCAAGGGTCACTGATTGCAACTTTCCTATGCCCACAATGGTGGGTTAACTATAGATTCAGAGTACTCAGATGTGTGGTTTTCACCTCGTTTGATCCATAGGAGTGGATCTGATTTGGGGTATCATGTGAAGACCACTGATGTGTTAACCCTTGCCTGGGAGTGGTGGGGTAATTCACTTGAAGGTGATAACCCTTGTGACAAGTCACTTTCCGTGATAATTCGTATGTGGATTTGGAATGATGACGGATAAAATCTACAGCAACTGTTGTCTCCTTTTACCACCATGAAACCTGTAGAATTCGAGATAATTGCCTTCTCTCAACATTTACGCTGGATTACAAATATCTCTCTCATCACCTGTTCCATGGTTGTACTGAACCTTTATACTTTGCCATTTCAAGACGCCAAGCCTTGTTTCTCCCGAAATCAATAGTCTGGGAGTTATATTTGTACACATATATACACATAACACATTTGTTTATCTTGTTTAAGTTATTATATTATAAGTAGATTCTAATAAAGATGGATTTAACGTTAAAAACAGACTCCAGGTGTAGCCTATTGCTGGTGTTCGTTTCTGAAGCGTTACAATTCATAACAAAACTTGGGCCTGCGTCTGGGATATGAACAGATTTGGGGGCGTAGTCATTAATTATCGATTTCATTGTGGAAATTCCTTTTGATTTATTTGTGTCTTAATAATCAGTAGCAATGGATGTTGATAGATGTCTCGAAGTGCCAGGCATTGGAGGACGCCAGAAGAATTGAGTTGTTATGTATTACTAAGAGGTAAAATCTTGCTAAGGGGAAATCGACAATGAGGAGCGCACAGAATCAGAGTCTAACAGCTGAACATTATGTATCTGAGGGTGTGTTTAAAGTGGAGGAGTTGGAGGTGTTTCCTGAACGTAAACCCAGTGAGCTTGAGCTCCAGTACAAGTGAAAAAATTAAATGCGGAGGCTGCGGAAAGGCAAGAGGCAGAAAAACAGAAGGAGGAAGCAGAAAGGCAGAGGCTGTTCGAGCTGGAAAAGACACAGAGATTGCAGCAAAGGGGTCGATTGCTAGACTCTGGTGATAAGTTTGCTAGTCGGGAAGTTAATTTGTTACCTCCATTTGACGAAGCAGAGGTTGATAAATACTTGCAGCATTTTGGGAAGGTTGCTCAGCATTTCAAGTGGCTAAAAGTGGGTTGGCCTATTCTCTTACAAAGTGTAATTAAGGGGAAGGCTCAGCAAACCTATTGTGCTTTGACAGTTGATGAAGCAGCTGATTATGACATAGTGAAACAGGATGTTCTCAAAGCTTACGAGTTGGTCCCAGAATCATACAGGCAAAAGTTTAGAAATTTGAGGAAGCCTGTGAACTAAACTTAAATGGAACTTGCTTATGATAAGTTTGTGTGTTTGGACCGCTGGTGCACATATAAAAATATAAATGATGATTTTAACAGCTTGCTAGAGTTGGTTTTAATTGAAGAATTCAGAGCGTGCGTGCCTGATGACATAAAGAGATATTTTGTTGAAAAGGATGCTGCCACTTTGCAGGAGTCTGCTGGATGAACAGATGAGTTTGCTTTAACTCATAAGGTTAAGTTCATCCCGAATAAGAGCTTCCGAAAGAGTAGCAGGGATAACCAGGTTAAACCAGAAAATAAAGCTGGGACTAGTGACAAGAGTAAGGAAGAAGTGAAGCAGTTGAACGAGAAATATTCTCATGTTAGTTGTTACTATTGTAAGAAAGCTGGTCACATGATGGCAAATTGTTGCCTCCTGGGGATGAAAAAGGAAAAGGAGGCAGTCCCGAATGCCTGTGATCAGTATGTTGAAGCACCTATAAACCCATAGGGTTCTGAACATTCTGTTGAGGCTCAGATAGGAAAAAGGAAAAGGAGGCAGTCCCGAATGCCTGTGATCAGTCTGTTGAAGCACCAGTAAACCCACAGGGTTCTGAACATTCTGTTGAGGCTCAGATAGGAAAAAGGAAAAGGAGGCAGTCCCGAATGCCTGTGATCAGTCTGTTGAAGCACCTATACACCCATAGGCTTCTGAACATTCTGTTGAGGCTCAGATAAGGATTTGAGAGGTCACACCCAGTGAAGAATGGATTCGATCATTTTATGCCAGATGGGCTTGTATTATTTAAGGAAGGATCAACCCCGGTTCCACTGAAAATTGTTTGAGTTACTGGGGCTTCTCAGTCACTTATATGAGACTGCGTTCTAAAGTTTGGTGATGAGACTGAAACCGGTGAGGTAGATCTTATTAAAGGCCTTGGGGGCGGCATGGTTTCTGTGCCCTTGTACAAGGTAACTTTACAGTCAGGGTTGGTTTCGGGACCAGTTGAGATCGGATTGTGCTCCAGTTTACCGGTGGAAGATGTTACTTTGCTGTTAGGGAATGACCTGGCAGTTGGTAAAGTTGTTCCTGCAGTGCAGTCGACAACTAAGCCAACCACTGTCGACCCACAGATGGGTTTTAACATTTATACTTCATGCCCAGGAACTCGAAGTATGGCTAAAAGGTCTGCCGACGCAGACGGTTCTGTGCAGCATGATTCTGATACCCATGATAGCCAAAATCTGGATTCAGGTTATGAAGGCTTGTCAGGGACTTTTCTACCTTCATTGTTTCAACATGATTCAGGTAGTAAGTCTGATGAGAAAGACTTATTCCTGTCTAGAAGGAGATTATAGCAGAACAGAACCGAGACCCTGAGATTGAAGCTTCATAAAAACAGCTTTCTCAGATGATGAGATTAAGAAAGTGCCAGTAGGGTATTATCTCATGATGGAGTGATAATGAGGAAGTAGAGGCCACCTGCTACAACAGTGAGTGAGGAATGGGCAATTGTTCTCCAAGTTGTAGTTCCTAAGGTTTTAAGGGCTGAAATTTTAACTTTGTCCCACAGTATGTTCTTAGGTGGCCATTTTGGAGTGAATATAACTGTGAACAGGTTTATGAAATAATTTTACTGGCTTAATTTGAGGAAAGATGTGACCTATCACACTTGTCAGCTGTGGGCAAACCCCAACAGCTCACCCCAGTGGCCCCACTCTGGTCTATACCTGCATTCGGTGAACCCTTTTCTAAAGTTATAATGGATTGTGTTGGCCCATTGCCGATGCCTAAAGCTGGCCATCAGTAACCACAAAGTATTATGTGTACTGCATCCAGATTCTCAGAGGCAATACCTCTCAAAAATATTAAAGCTAAAACTGTTGTGAAGGCTCTAACCAAGTTTTTTTTTTACTTTTTCTGGATTGCCTAAAGAAATCCAGTCTGATCAAGAAAGTAATTTTACACATGGATTATTCCAGCAGGTGTTTTATGTACTAGGATCTGAACAAATAACATCATCTGCGTACGATCTGGAATCACAAGGGCGGTAGAAAGTTTTCATTCTACACTCAAAACAATGATTAAGACATACTGTGTTGAAAATGGAAAGACTGTGATGAAGGAATATGTTTGTTTTTGTTCTCAGTAAGAGAGTCAGTACAGGATCACTGGGCTTTAGTCCACCAACTTCTATTTGGTTGTAGACTGAGGAGACCTTTGACCTTGTTAAAGGACAAGTGGATTGATGAGGATGTACATGTTAACTTGTTAGACTATGTTTTGAAGTTCAAAGAAAATCTACACCAAGCGTGTAGTCTAGGGAAACAAAACTCAAAAACCTCTCAAAACAAAATGAAGTTTTGGTTTGATAAGCGGGCTTGTGAAAGAAAATACCATGTGTGGAATATCTTATCTTATCTTATGTTATTTTATCTCCAATACTGACGAATCCACTCCAGGTTAAACTCAATATGAAATAGGCTCTCAAATTAATGTTGTGAATTATGTTATTAAAACACCCGGCTGACGTAAACTAACACAGGTTGTACACATAAATACGATAAAGCCTTATTTTGACAAACAGGCACCATCTGTGAGTGTTGTCAAAACATATGAATCTGGTAAACTTGAGAATGAAATAACTGACTCGTCTGAGACTTTTCACAAGCCAAACGTGGTCCCAGTCAGGCTAATGAACTCGGTTGTTCTGGAAAACATTGATAACAAGTTGGCTTATCTGCAGCCAAAGCAACAACAGTAGCTGAAGGAATTAATTCTGAAGTTTAAAGATTTATTTCCTGATGTTCCCAAGGAAACAACGGTCGTAGTACATGACGCAGATATTGGTCAAGCTAAACCTATTAAACAACATCAATATCGTATGAAAGTAGAAAAGTGTAAATTGGCTTAGCAAGAATTTGAAAATATGCTGGAAAATGGTATTATTAGTCCTTCAGCATCAGATTGGAGTCACTCCCCGTTATTGTGCTCAGACCTGATGGTAGTGTTAGATTTTGCACTGGTTATAGGAACGTAAATGCAGTAACAAGAACAGATGCCCATCCTATCCCTAGGGTGGCTGATTGCATCGATAAAGTTGGAAAAGCTAAATTTCCAACAAAGATAGAACTGTTGAAAGGGTATTGGTGTGTTCCATTGATGGACAGAGGTAGAGAAATTTCTGCATTTGTGACACCTTCTGGGTTGTATGAATACAATGTTTTGCCGTTTGGAATGTACAAAAGGTCCAGGAACATTCCAGAGAACGTTTGATTCTGTAATTCGAGGGTTAGAACACACAGATGCCTATATTGATGACTTAGTCACAGGGAGTGACACTTGGGAAGAGCAGTCGAAAAGCTGTTTGACAGGTTTTCTCAGGCCAGCTTTACACTTAGCTAAGAGTGAATTTTGCCATACCACTGTGACCTATCTTTGCTATGTTGTAGGTCAAAGCAAGTTGGCTCCTGCCTACGATTCTGCAATGTGTAATATGAAAACCATACATGCATTATTTTACATCCTGTAGCTTGCAGTTAATTTTTTTCTCTTTTAAAGCAAAAAGATTTTTTTGATGGGAGGAGAAGTGTTATGAATCCCTAAGTCTCATTTGCTGTGGACTGTCACTTTAAGAGAATGCCTGAGTGAGGTGGGGACTAACAATGACGTCAGCCGCTGACTTTCTCTTTACAAAGAGAGAGAGAGTGACAGAGCTCAAGGAGGCGGGACTGTCTGACTTGCAGCTTGTTTACATTACTCGCAGTTTGTTTAGTTTTAAGCGAGGACACAGACACTCACAGTCAGAAGGAGACAAAGAAAGAGAACAAAAGGATTTAGACAAGGAAGCTCGTGGCCAAGGGTCACTGTTTGGAACTCTCCTGTGCCTACAAGGGTGGTTTGATTATCGATACAGTGCACACCGAGTGTGTGCCTGTCACCTGGAATAATCCACAGGAGTGGATTTTGTTTGGGGAATCCTGTGGAGACCTCTTAGGTGTTAACCCTTGCCTGGGTATGTGGTGTGGCGATTCACTTGAAGACGATATCCCCGAGGAAATCTGATTGATATGATGGGCAGACAAGGGGATAATGTGAGAGAGGGAAAGGGGGATGTTAAATGGTGAAGGGTGTGGTATGGGGCATTACCGAAAGATAGAGAAATCGATGTTGATTCCATCAGTTTGGATGCTACCTACAAGGCATATCGATAGGGTAAATGTGAGCGGACATTTTCCCTGGGGTTTGATTAGAGAAAAACGAAGACACATAAGAGTGAAAGGTGAAATATTTCGGGGCGATACGCGGCGGAACATCCTCATACGGCGATGAGAGTGTTGAACGAGCTTCCGGAGGAAGTGGTGGATGAGGTCCGATTTCAACATTTAATAGGAAATTTGATTCAACATGGATGCGGGGGTGGGCTTATGGACGGCATGGTCCAGGTGCAATCTCCATGGGATTAGGGAGGGTGTTAATTCGACGCTCTCGGATGATCAGAAGAGCCTGTTTCAGTGCCGTACTGTTCTATGATTCTCTGTTCTGTGACTCTGTGACCAAACGCAACTGCGAAATGATCTCCAGAGCGATAAAGATAATCTAAATTGGCAAAAACTACATACGTCTTTCCAAATACGAAGTAGGAATTACCTACTGAAGGAAACTAACATGCCGGGCAGCATCTGTGGGGGAATATCAGCCTTTCGGGTGGAGACACTTTATCTTGATTAGTCACACAATCCATGATATACAGATCCTCGCGGAGGGGATCGCTGCAGACAATTAATCATTTTATTCTCATGCCCACACAAAGGGGCTCGACAGCTAGCGCCAGACTGCTCCCTGATATACCATGAACCCCCTTTCTTCGACACGCAGATATTTGAACAGCTATAATTTCAGGCCACTGCAGAGCCAAAGAGCTGAAGTTATTGATACCGGTTTCAGAATGCTGCGTTGTTGCGAAGCGTCTCTCCTTGCACCTACTCTCTGTTCCTAATGTCCGGTGGCTGAATGGAGGCAGAATTCCTGTGGTATTCTGATGTTTCATGAAATGTCAAAGAACCCCCGCCCCCAGCTTCTCCTTGTTTCTCTGTCTGAACACGAGAGGAGTATGCTCCAGGAATAGCTCATTTATATATCCTGATGCTTTACTGTGCACGTGAATTGTGTCCCATTACGAGGTTCATCTCTGTTTAGCAGCTTAATACGCACGTTATCTTCTTCCCTCGGTTACTTTCCCAAGTCCAACTTTCCAAAAGTTCTGCTAACTCAATAACATATTAAATATCGTTACTAGCATTGTTATGCATTAAAACCAAAGTTGTAGAATGTTTTCTGTTTTTTTTCTCCCCTGTCTCTGGGAGTAAACGCGACAGCAGCGGTGGAGGATCGGGTCTGTAATACAGGGTATTTGTTTTCTACCTCGGGCCGCATACTTGCCGGCATCTGTGTTTTCGGCTGACTCCGGGAACAGCGCAGACAGCGACGGTTTGCGCCAATAACGTTAATGTTGATGTGTCATATCGTGAAAAATTTATCACTGGCACAAAGTAACAGTGAATCATATTAAGGACCCGTGATCACAGAGAAACAACAAGGGAGTGCTGACTTTATTGTTCAATTATAGTTTCGATAATTTTCACCGGAGCAGAGTCTCCACTCGTAAGGTTAGAGTGGAATCAGCGCTGAGAACTCACCCACAGGATTACACACTACTACCTGCTCAGATAACGTCCTGTCATTACACCGAGTAGTTTGACAACATCGTACTTGGCGTTGCGGTCCCAGCATCGGCCGTCCTTAGAGACTTCATGACAGATGCTGCGTTTGCATCTACGAACTAAATTGAGTTATTTCCCCATTGGCATTGCGGTACGGTACAGGAGAGAAAAAAAAATTAATTAGTGGTAACTGATGCCAGTCACTGTACAGGTTGTTGCCATTATTGGTAACAGATTATTCTGTAAAAGAATGTCGTTCCGTGCTTCGACTCCACTTAGGGCGGAAACGTCCAGACGCGGTGGAATTTCAATGTCTGATCTGTGAAGCATTTTACCCGGCAGACACAGTATATTGTTTCTGTGAGCCGCTTTGTGCGTTAAAACAGCTGCTGAGTTTTCTATGTACAAAAAAGTACTGAGGTATGGATATCGAACCAGTGCTTGCACAAACTGTTAATGGCATTGTGATTACCCTTAATGCCGTGCTATAACAATTTCGCCGGCGCTGAAGCTTCGATCATATGCGCAGGCGTCAAGGTGGATGCCGTTACGAATATCACGCATGCGCGCAGTTCACAAAAGGTCTCGGCAGCACGGCTCTGGACTCGGACGCAGGTAAGCGGTCATCTCGGGTCTACTGTCTTAAACATCGAGTGAGGGTCAATTGCTGTGAACTGCGGGCACCATGGCCCGCAATCCCGGCACAGTCCTGGTCTCTTCCCTCTCTCAGCCCCACGATCCTTACAAGGGCCCCGGGGACATTCCAGCTGATGAGGGAATGGGAAGCGATGTATCTCTCAGACTGAGCTCAAACTATCTAAATGCAAGGATTAGGAACTGCGAGAAAGGGAACAATATCTTTTACATCATCAGTTGAGAAAATCACCTTTGTTCTACTTCAAATCACAAACGAGAAAATCTGCAGATGCTGGAAATCCAAGCAACACACACAAAATGCTGGAGGAACTCAGCATTAGTACTCTTTTCCATAGATGCTGCCCGGCCTGCTGAGTTCCTCCAGAATTTTGTGCGTGTTGCTTGTTCTACCTCCTTTTGTTCTGGACTTTTCTACCCGTGACGACATGTTTTGACCCATTCTCTCTGGGTACATAATGACATCAAAAACCTTTGTCCTGGGCAACAAGTAGATTTCACATAACAAATGTGCCGGAGCCTGTTGGTCCTTTCGCTGTGGTACCGTTTCCTGGATGGTAGCAGCAGGAACAGTTTGTGGTTGTGGTGAACGAGGGCCCCAGTATCCTTTGGGCGTGTTTACACACCTGTCTGTGTAAATGGATGGAATAGTCGGAAGTTGACATCTGCAGATGCGCTGGGCTGTCTGCACCACTCTCTGCAGGTTCCTGCAATTAAGCGAAGTACAGTTCCCATACCAGGCAGTGATTCAGCCAGTCAGGATGCCCCAGTCCATTGTGTTTCTCTAGAAAGTCCTGAGTATTTGGTGCCCCATCCCAAACATCTTCAGCCGTCTGAGGTGAAAGAGGTGCTGTTGTGCTTTTTTCACAACACAGCTCGTACATATACACGAGGAAATCTGCAGATGCTGGAAATTCAAGCAAAACACACAAAATGCTGGTGGAACACAGCAGGCCAGGCAGCATCTGCAGGAAGAAGGTCTGTCGACGTTTCGGGCTGAGACCCTTTGACAGGACAACATATGAGATCCTCGGTGATGTTTATACCTTAGGAGCTTAAAGCTGTTCACTTTCTTAACCACAAATCCATTGATGTCAATCGGTGTTACCCTGTCTCCATTCCTCCTGTCGTCCACAATCAGCCCCTTTGTTTTTGTGACGGTGAGGGAGAGTTTGTTTTCTTGACACCAGTCAAATGTTGTTCAGACCTCAGACAGAGTCAGCAATCAAATGGTTGAGCATGGTGCGATGAATGTGCTGAGCTGTGTATATCACAATGCAAGAAGCCTCGTAGGAAAGCCCGATGAGCTCAGGACAGGAAATAATGATATTGTAGCCATTATTGGGAGATTTGTACACCGAGAAGTCTGAGGGATTTAGAGGAACAAATTTGCAGAGAGATCACAGACTCTGCCAGGAAACAAAGGTTGAGATTGCAAGCGATTTTAACTTTCCATATATTTACTAGGACTCCTCATACTGCAAAAGGACTAGATGGGGTAGAGTTTGTCAAATGTGCCCTTAATCAGTACATAGAATTCTCGATGTAGAAGTGTGCAATAAGCGGTTAGGGAATGATCAGGGCTGGTGACAGAAATTAGTAATCACAATGCCATGAGATTCGAAATATAGATGGAAAGAGTGAGGTCTGGACCACGGGTTGAGATTTTAAATTGGTGGAAGGTCAATTTGATGGTATCAGAAAGGATCTGACAAGTGTGGTTTGGGACAGGCTGTTTCCTGACAACGGAGTACTTGAAAGTGGGAGACATTCAGAAGTGAAATTTTGAGTGTGTAGGGTTTGTATGTGCCTGTCAAAATAAAAGTAGAACATTTCCAGGTGCAGGGAAACATGTTTTTCAGGAGATATTGAGGCCCCGGATATTTCGTTCCTCCAAATGTCTCAGACTGTTGGGTGCTGCCAAGATCCAGTAATGACTACAATATCATATTTCCACGCACTGAGCTTCTGAGTTTTTTTAGTTGCCTGCTGCTGGTTTCTAAAAGTTTTTGCTCTATTATGTGCCCTCTTTATGGCTTTATGTTGGCTTTGGCTTCTCATTCTAGCCACGGTTGAGTCCTTCTGTCTTTCTAATATTTGGACTTCTGTGGAATCACTCAGCTCCCGAAACTCCAGCCATTGTTACTCCATTGTCACTCTTATCTTTCCGTTCCAAACAAGTTTGACCAGCTTCTCTGTCATTGAAACATGGAGAAGTTCAGTACGGAAATGGGCTATTTGGCCCATCTAGTCAATGCTGAAAAAAACATTTAAGCTGTGCAACTACCTGCACTGGGACCATTGCCCTTCATACCCCTACCATACAGGCTCCCATCCAAAGATCTTTTAAATGGTAAAATCGAGCTCATATTCATCACCTGTGCTGGCATCTCATTCCACACTCTCACGACCATTTCAGTAAAGAGCTTTTCCACATGTTCCTGTTAAATATTCACCTTCCCCACTTACCCATGACCTCTGGTTGTAGTCCTACCCAACCTCAGTGGAAATCGCTGCTTGCATTTAACTATCTATACTCTCATAATTTTCTCTGCGTCTAAAAAATCCCCAATCCAATGTATAATTTCCTTCTTTATGTTTAAAACCTTTTTTAGGTGTATAAAATGATGAGGGACATTGAGCGTGTGGACAGCCAGAGGTTTTTTCCCAGGTTTGAAATGAGGGGGCATAGTTTTAAGGGGCTTGGAAATAGATAATGAGGGATATCAGGGGTAAAAGTTTTACACGGAGATTGGTGCATGCGTGGAATGCACCGTCAGCAGCGGTTTTCCAGGCAGATACAATGGGGTCTTTTAACAGCCTCTTAGATAGGTACATGGAGCTTAGAAAAACAGAGGGCTGTGTGCTAGATAAATTCTAGGCAGTTACGAGAGCAGGTTACATGGTTGGCACAACATTTTAGGTTGAATGGCCTGGAATATGCTGTAGATTTCTATCTTCTATTTTGAACAGTGAAGTATGTACTTTTCTTTAATCTATATAGGGTCCACGATTTGAATGCCACTTTTCCACACTCCCATAGACTCTTTGTCCATCTCCTGAGTAAACGGAGATGGAAAATATTTAAGATTTAAGATATCCACCATCTGCTTTGGTTCCACACGTGGATTGCCATTCCTGTCTTCCAGAGGACCAACTTTGTGCCGTGCAATCCTTTTGCTCTTAATCTATCTCTAGAATCTCAGAGAATTATCCTTCATCTTTTCTGTGAGGGCAACCTTATGCCTTCTTTTAGCCATCCTGGTTTATTTCTTAAGTGTTCTCTTGCATTTCTTAAACTCCATAAGATTCTGCCTGCCTATACCTTTGACATAAAACAGCCTGTCCCAATCCACAGTTGCCAGATCCTAGTATCTTGATTCCAGGTGTTGATCCATGTCCGGAAAACATCCGCCTTTCCTACATGGCTCCTTGTATTGAAATATACAGGTCTCAGCATATTCACTGCATCATGATCAACGTTTTCATTCCTGAATTTGAGGACTGAACAACGACTATCTCCCCAAACACTCCACTCTCTGTTCAGTTATTCAGGCTCCCATTCCTCCTGCAACTTTCCTTTAACCCCCCCCACCCCCACTATTACTCCCACCTCCCAGCATGCAGCTCTATCACCCCTTTGGCTTTCCTCTCCCAGATCAAGAAAAAAAAATAAGGAGGCGCATACAAGGTACAGGTAGATAGGAACAAATCGGGTACTTTTGAATACAGGAAATTCAAGTGAACACATATGAATGAAATAAAATTAGGCATGAGGTTGCCCCAGCAGACAAGGTGAAGGAGAATCCTCAGGGAATCTGCAGATATGTTAAGAGTAAAAAGGATTACATGGGAAAAAATTAATCCTCTGCAAGATCAGACTGGTAATCCATATGAGGAAAAAAAAATTAGATGGGGAGGTCAAGGCAGTAGATGTTGTCTACTTGGACTTTAGCAAGGCACTTGACAAAGTCTCATCAGGGCGTTTGGTCAAGAAGGTTCAGTCATTCTGCATTCAAGATGAGATAGTAAATTGGATGATCAAACCTTGGCAACTCACGTAATCTCACCTGAAATGTTGTCCTACACCCATAGATTTATTTTGTAAATCTTTTTACAGGTCAAAAATGAGAAGGAATTTGTCTCCAGGGAACTCAAACACGACACGCCAGTTTTACTGCCTCTGTCTAGATATTTAAGAAATGGAGCAAGGGGTTCAATCGACCATCCTTCCTGCTGAGATTGTGGGGAGGGATTCCTGGGGCATTTGACCAACTGGCACGCCCATCATTTTACACAGCAGAAAGGCCATTCACCTGCTCAGACAGTGGGAATGGATTCACTCCGTTATCACAATTGAAGGTACATCAGCAAGTTCACACTGAGCAAGGCCATTCACCTGTTCTGGTTGTGAGAAAGGATGCAGTCAGTCTTCCCACCTGTGGACACAACAGTCAGTTCACACTGTGCAGAGGCTGTCATCTGCTGAATTACTGGGAAAGGATTCACTCAATCATCTGACCTAATGGCACACCAGCGAGTTTACAATGGGGAAAAACCTTTCAACTGCTCAGTCTGTGGGAAGGGATTCACTCAGTCATCCAATCTGCAGAGTCATCAGCGAATTCACACTGGAGAGAGGCCATTCACCTGCTCAGTTTGTGGGAAAAGATTCACACATTTATCTCACCTACAGAGTCACCAGCGAGTTCACACTGGGGAGAGGCCGTTCACCTGTTCACTCTGTGGGAAGGGATTCACTCATTCATCCCAACCACGTAGTTACCAGTGAGTTCACGCTGGGGAGAAACCATTTACATGCTCAGTCTGTGGGAAGGGATTCACACATTCATCCACACGACAGGGTCATCGGCGAGTTCACACTGGAGAGAGGCCTTCACCTGCTCAGAATGTGGGAAGAGTTTCACTCGGTCATCCGAATTACTGGCAAACCAGTCAGTTCACACTGGGGAAAAGCAGTTTACCTGCTCAGAGTATGCGAAAGCATTCACTCAGTCATTCACCCTACGGAGTCACCAGCAGTTTCACACTGGGGAGAAGCCATTCACCTGCTCAGAATGTGGGAAGGGATTCTCACTGGCATCCCACCTACAGAGACACCAATCAGTTCACACTGGGGAGAGGCCATTCATCTGCTCAGACTGTGGGAAGGGATTCACTAAATCATCGCATCTGAAGGTACATCAGCAAGTTCATGCTGGAGACAGGCCGTTCACTTGCTCAGACTGTGGGAAGACATTCACTCAGTCATCCCATCTACAGAGACATCAGCAAGTCCACTCCGGAGAGAGGCCATTCACCTGCTCAGAATGTGGGAAAGGATTCACTCAGTCACCCCAATTACTGGCACACCAGTCAGTTCACAATCGGGAGTGGCCGTTATTATGGATCCCTAGGTTTTGTTTGCCTTGGACTGTCATTTTAAGAGAGAAAAATTAAGAAGGCTAATCAGTCTGCAGCTTGTTTGCTTCGCGTGCAGCTTGTTTAGTTTTAACCGAGGACACAGACACTCAGAGTCAGACGGAGACGAATGAGGAAAAATGGAAGGATCGAAACCAGGGAACTAGTGGCCAATGGTCACCGATTGCAACTTTCCTATGCCCATAAGGGTGGGTTAATTAACGATTCAGCATATTTCCAATGTGAGGTTGTCACCTCGTTTGATCCATAGGAGTGGATCTCATTTGGGGTATCCTGTGAAGACCACTGATGTGCTAACCCTTGCCTGGGTGTGGTGTGGTAATTCACTTGAAGACAATACACTTTGTGACGTCACTTTCGGTGATAATTCGTATGTGGATTTGGAACGAAGACGGATAAAATCTACAGCAAGTGTTGCCTGGTTTTACCACCATGAAACCTGTGGAATTCGACATAAATGCCTTCTCTCAACATATACTCTAGATTACAAATATCTCTCTCATCACCTGAACTTTCATACTTTGCCACCTCAAGACTCTAAGCCTTGTTTCTCCCGAGCTCAATAGTTTTGTAGTTATATATATATATATATATATATATATATATATACATAACAATGTTAACTTTTGCTTATCTTGCTTGTTACTATATTATAAGTAGATTCTAATAAAGGATAGTTATAACTTCAAAAAGTCTCCAGGTGAAATCTATCGCTGCTGGTTCATTTCTAAAGCGTTATGATTCATACCAAAGTTGGGCCTGTGTCCAAGATATTAACATTTTTCGGAGCATTGTCATTAATGATCGACTTCATTGAGGAAGTCCCTTTGATTATTTGTGTGTTAAAAATCAGCAGCAATGGATGTTGATAGATGTCAGGAAGCGCCAACCTCTGAGACATTAGAGGACGTCAGAAGGATTGAGTTGTTGAGTCTTGCTAGAAGGTTAAAACTTGCTAAGGTGAAATCGACAATGAGGAGGGCACAGATGCAGTGGATAATAGCTGAACATTATGTATCTGAGGGTGTGTTTAAAGTGGAGAAGTTGGAGGTGTTTCCTGAAAGTAAACCTAGTGACCTTGAGCTCCAGTACAAGTGAGAAAAATTAAAGATAAAGGCTGCAGAAGGCAGAGACAGTTTGAGGCTAGAGAGGCAGAAAAACAGAGGGACGAAGCAAAAAGACAGAGGCTGTTTGAGCTGGAAAAGATAGAGAGATTGCAGCAAAGGGATCTAGTGTTAGACTGTAGTGATAAGTTTAAGGTCAGTCAGGAAGTTAACTTGGTACCTCCATTTGACGAGGCAGAGGTTGATATATACTTTCAGAATTTTGAGAAGGTTGCTGAAAGTTTAAAGTGGCCAAAAGTGGGTTGGCCTTTTCTCTTACAATGTGTAATTAAGGAGAAGGCTCAGCATGACAATTCTGCTTTGACAGCTGATGAAGCAGCTGATTATGACAAAATAAAACAGGCTGTGCTCAAAGCTTACGAGTTGGTCCCAGAATCATACAGGCAAAAGTTTGGAAATTCGAGGAAATCTGTGAAACAGATATATGGAACTTGCTTCTGAGAAGTTTGTGTGTTTTGACCGCCAGTGCACATGTAAAAATATAAATGATTATTGTAACAGCATGTAAGTTTTGCTTTTAAATGAAGAATTCAAAAGGTGCACACCTGATGACATAAAGACCTATTTAGATGAAAAGGATGCAGCCACTTTGAGGGAGTCTGATAGAGTAGCAGATGAGTTTGTTTTAACTCATACTCATTATCCCGAATTAGAGCTTCCAAAAAAAGTAGCAGGGATCACCAGGGTAAACCAGAAATTAAAGATGGGACTAGTGACAGGAGTAAGGATGAAGGGGAAATTTTCTGGTTTCACCTGTTACTATTGTAAGAAAGCTGGTTGTATGATGGCTAATTGTTTCATCCTGAAGAAGAAAAATGAAAAGGAGTCAGTCCCAAATGCCTGTGGTCAGTATGTTGAAGCAGCTATCAACCCACAGGGTTCTGAACATTCTGTTTCAGGCTCAGTTAAGATCTGAGAGTTCTGACCGAGTTAAGAAGGGATTCGATCATTTTATGTCAGATGGGTTTGCATTAGTAAAGGAAGGGTCAACCCCGGTAGCAGTGAAAATTCTTTGAGTTACTGGGGCTTCTCAGCCACTTATATCAGACAGCGTTGTAAAGTTTGGTGATGAGACTGAAACCACTGAGATAAATCTTATTAAAGTTATTGGGGGCGACATGGTTTCCGCGCCATTGCACAAGGTATCTTTACCGTCAGGGTTGGTTTCAGGACCTGTTAAGATCGGAGTATGCTCCAGTTTACCAGAGGAAGATGTTACTTTGCTGTTAGTGAATGAACTGGCAGATGGTAAAGTTGTTCCTGCAGTGCAGTTAACAATTAACCCAACCACTGATGACCCACAGATGGATTTTAACATTTATCTTCCTGCACAGGAACTCGAAGTATGGCTAAAATGTCTGCTGACGCAGACGAGTTTATCGCAGTACAGAACCGAGTCCTCGAGATTGTAGCTTTAAAAGAAACAGCTTTCTCAGATGATGAAATTAAGAAAGTGCCAGTAGGGTATTATCACAAGGATGGAATGATAATGAGGACATGGAGGCCACCTGCTATACCATCGAGTGAGGAATGGGCAATTGTTCACAAAGGTGTAGTTCCTATAGGACTGAAATTTTAACTTTGGCCCACAGTCTGCCCTCAGGTGGCCATTTTGGAGTGAATAAAACAGTAAACAGGGTTATGAAATAATTCTACTGGCCTAATCTGAGGAAAGATGTTGTGACCTTTTGCAGAACCTGTCACATTGGTCAAGTTGTGGGTAAACCTAATCAGATTTCCACAGTGCCCTACTGCAGTCTATGTAGAACTGCATTTGGTGGACCGTTTTCAAAATTTATAGTGGATTGTGTTGGGCCATTGCCAAAGACTAACGCTGGCCATCAGTATCTGCTAACTATTATGTGTACTGCATCCTGATTCCCAGAGGCAATACCTCTCAGAAATACTAAAGCTAAAACTGTGGTGAAGGCTCTTAACAAGTTTTTTTTTACTTTATTTGATTTACCTAAAGAAATCCAGTCTGATGAAGGAAACAATTTTACATCTGGATTATTCCAGCAGGTAGTTTATGTACTGGGATCTAAATAAATTATATCTTCTGCGTACCATCCAGAATTACGATGGGTTCTAGAAAGATTTCATTCTACACTCAGAACAATGATTAAGACATAATGTGTTCCACACTGTCACTCTCTCTCTCACTCTGTGCCTTGTAAGCGCTTGAAAAATACATCATCGGACGCACGCACGCACGCACGCGGCAAAAAAAAACATACTGTGTTGAAAATGGAAAAGAGTGAGATGAAGGAATATACTTGCTTTTGTTCGCAGTACGAGAGTTGGTACAGGAATCACTGGGCTTTAGTCAATTTGTATTTGTATTTGGTCAGAGACTGAGGGGAACTTTGACCTTGTTAAAGGAACAGTGAATTGATGAGGATGTGCATGTTAACTTGTTAGACTAAGTTTTGAAGTTCAACAATGAACTACTCCAGGCCTGTAGGCTCTCGAGACAAAACTTAAAGATTTCTCAACATCAAAATGGAGTGTTGGTTTGATAGGAGGGCTTGCGAAAGAAAATACCAGGTGGGGGATAAGGTGCTTACCTTATCCCCAATGTTGACAAATCCACTTCAGGCAAAACTCAATGGACCGTATGAAATAGTCTCTCAAATTAATACAGTGAATTATGTTATCAAAACAGCCGACCGATGTAATCTAACACAGGTGGTACAGATAAATATAATAAAGCCTTATTTTGACAAGCAGGCACCATCTGTGAGTTTTGTTGTCAAAACATATGAATCTGGCAACCCTGAGAATGAAGCAATTGACTTGTCTGAGACTTTTCACGATCCAAACATTGTCCCAGTTAGGCTAATGAACTCGGTTGTTCTAGAAAACAATGATAACAGGTTGGCGCACCTGCAGCCAAAGCAACAACAACAGCTGAAGAAATTAATTCTGCAGTTTAGAGATTTATTTCCCGATGTTCCCAGGCAAACCACGGTCGCAATACTTGATGTAGATATTGCGTAAACTGATTAAACAACACACATATCGCATGAACGTAGAAAAGTGTAAATAGGCTGAGCAAAAAATTGACTATATGCTGGAAAATAGCATTATCGGTCCTTCAGCATCAGATTGGAGTCACCCTGCATTATTGTGCCCAAACCTGATGGTAGTGTTAGATTTTGCACTGATTATAGGAAGGCAAACGCAGTAACAAAAACAGATGCTCATCCTATCCATAGGGTGGATGATTGCATCAATAAGTTGGAGAAGCTGAATTTCTTACAAAGATTGATCTGTTGACAGATTATTGGTGTGTTCCATTGACGGACACAGGTAAAAAAAAATTCTGCATTTGTGATATCATCTAGATTGGATGAATATAATGTCTTGCTGTTTGGAATGAAAACTGGTCCAGGAACATTCCGGAGAATGAATGATTCTGTAATTGGAGGGTTCGAACACACAGATGCCTATATTGATGACTTAGTCACAGGGAGTGACACTTGGGAAGCGCATATCTCTGCAGTGGAGAAGCTGTCTGACAGGTTTTCCCAGGCCAGCCTTACAGTTAACTTAGATAAGAGTGAATTTAGCCATGCCATTCTGACCTGTCTTGGCTATGTTGTAGGTCAATGCAAGTTGGGTCCTGTTCGGGCAAAAGTCCAGGCAATTTCTCAAGTTCCTATTCTGACTGCTAAGAAGGCTGTTAGCAGGTTTCTTGGAATGGATGGATATTATCGTAAGTTCTGTAAGAACTTTGCTGCTATCGCTCTTCCTCTGACCAATCTCCTGATGAAAGGTGAAAAGTTTGTTTGAACCGAGCGTTGTCAGGAGGCATTTGGTCGATTTTAAGTTATTATGTGAGATTAGGCCAATCAATGTAGTGCTGTCAGAAAATTTAATTAGCCGATTGGAGCTGTGGGTGGCAACACAAGTCATGGGCGCACAGAGAGTAAAGGAGGGGGCCAAAGTGAGAACCCTGTGGGTTTTGTGTCCTGAGGGCCAGAGAGACAGGAGATGGAGCCCACTCTTACCACCTGCCGGCGATCTGACAGGAAGTCCAGGATGCAGCTAACAAGGCAGGGTGAAGGCCGAGGTCTCTGAGCTCCTTGTCGATACTTCACGCCTTCGTATGGCTACTGCTCTGCCCATGACTGCAAGGAACTGCAGAGAACTTTGGAGAGCAGAGAACATCAGAGAAACAAGCCTCCATTCCACGGACTCTTCCTACACATCCCCTGCCTTGGAAGAACAGGCCATTAACTCAAAGAAGCTCATAACCTGGACATTCCTGCTGCAATCCCGCTCCCACTTTTGCGGAGAGATACAAAAGCCTTAAAGTGCGTAACACCAGGCTGAAGGACGGTTTCCTGTCTGCAGTTAAAAGCCAAATGAATGATAAAATGGACTCGACCTCACAATGTAACTTGACGTGACCCTGCACCATATGTCTATCTGCTTTGCACTTTCTCTGCAGCCACAATGCTTTGTTACAGTTATTGTTTTGTTGTATATCTGCTCGATGTACCGCCGTAATGTATCGATCTGTGTGGATGGTACGTCGAGCAGGATTTTCACTGTAGCTCAGTACGTGATGATAATAAACAAATTCCCCATTTTAATTGTGTGGATATATTAGACAGACTAAGCTTCTGCTCTGGAACCGCAGAAGGAAATTGAACTGTTGTCATTTTTGTGGAAAGCAATTATATGGAAAATGCTTCAATCTCACATTACGATCTGCAGTAACTGGGATCTGGTGACCGGTGGTGGGTCTCCCATATCAATATCAGAATCAGGTTTGTTAGCACCGGCATATGCCATGAAATTCGTTGTTAATTGTTAATTCTTAACAAAAGATTTTAACAATTCTGATTAGAAAAAATAAAAATGTAATTAACTATTTTAATTGGTACTATTTGACTGACTGGGTTGTTGCTTTTGAAATTCGGAAGTGAAGCTTAACTGAACTGTACACATTTATGAGAAGCTGAGAGAAATACAAATGTTTAAATTCTCACATAAATAGGGCAGGCGACCAGAAACGTTGGCAGCACTTCAGCACGTCGAAACATTGAATGAAAATGCAGAAAATATTACAGAAAAACAAATCATTGTCTACCTACAATGAGAGGACGTGACAGATCCGGATCTCACTCCCTTGTCTGAACCGGGAAAGATGAAGCTACACGTACACGTAGAGCAGTGACCCGCAAATACTGCAGATCTGCAGAAAAAAGTGAACAGGAAACGGGATCAGGTCACGGGTGGAGGGACTCCCTCCTGAACCGGTGACTCTGCTCCTCGTCCTTCACACGCTGCCGACCCACCCGCCGCATTCCCCACATTATTCCATATTTACACCAGGTGCATGTCTACTCTTCCACACCATATCTACACCGATCCCTTTCCCTCCACCCCCAGGTCACAGAGTCACGGGCTCGATTCCCATCCCGATCCGAAACATAATTCAAGCCCAAATAGGAAGTGTTCACGTTTCATTTAAATCAGTTCTGTGTTTATAAACACTAATTTCTTTTTACATTTCTCCGGCTTCAGTGGACAGAAACACTGAAACTTCAAATGAGAAACAGCAGGAGCTGGCCATTCGGCCCCTGTAACCATCAACAAGATGGCGGCTGCTCTCCCATCTCAGTCACATTTCTGTCCGATCCTCATTTCCTCGATCCCTTCGGTCTCCACACATCTGCCGGCCTCTTTTCTATGTGAGGACGGTCACTGAGTCTTCACCGCCCTCTGTGGAGGGGATTTATAAACATTCACCATCTTCGGAATGGAGACATTTCCCCTCATCACAGTCCCTGACTGTCCACCCCCTTTTTCAGAGACTGGGATGTCTGGTTCAACTGGTAGTGATGTTGTGCATTTCAATGTGTTCACCTCTCACTCCTCGACTCTCTAAATGACATTTAGAGTTATCACATTTGATCTTTCTTCAAGTTATGACCCCACCCCTCCAGGGGTCAGTCTGGTGAATCTTCATTGCACTCTCTATAACAAATATTCTCTAACCTCTTTTTTCATCCTCTATGGAATTAATTTCCATCTTCTGCAGCCCTGTGTTGCCCCAACTACTCAGCTCCCACCCTTGTCACTATTTTCACTTTCCACCTCCCCCCTCAACTGGATCCACCTCTCTCTCCCCAGCTCTTGCCCCATCCCGACCCCTCACCTCTTTTCTCTGACTATTTAGCGTCCACACTCAGTACAGAGGGAGGGTCTCGGCCTGAAATGTGGATCGTCTATTTCCCTGCACAGATGCTGCCCGACCCACTGTGTTCCTCCGGCAGTTTGTGCTTTGTTCTATATAGCCCGTGTTACTATGGGGAGAGAGATTTTACACCATATTGCAGGGTTAGGGTTAGGGTTAATGGACTTCTCGGTGAGACAACAACATTAATCACAGGTTTCATCACTGAATCCAGTGTTGTGAGATGTAAAGTCCCCTGTCAAGTGTCCGGCTGTGCCGTGTTGTTGATGGAGTGGGCAGCGTGACGTTTGTCTCGATTCGGGTCACAACACCAGAATTGCCAACGGTGTCCCCACACCGTGTTAGTCAACAGAAAACCTCTCGTCCCTGCAGTCTTTGTCTCCCGGTAAACTCAACACCCTGACAGTGTGGACCATAGATACCCCTTCCTCTCAGAGTCAGGGGATCATTCAGACAGCTGATCGCTGAGTGGAATTATATTTATTGGTCATTAAAGTTCACCCAGATTCGTTTCAATGGATTTGATGTGGAGTTCGGTGTGTCACAGTGACAGGGCCGGACGGTCGAACTCTCTCCGTTGTCCAATCATCCTTCCAGGCGGGGCGACACTGCACCTGTGAATCTTCCGGGGTCGCCTATTGTGTCCGCTGCTCCCGATGTGGTCGCCTCTACACTGCTGACACCGGCTCCTCCGCAGTTGTGCCGGGTAGGAATATTTTTAACGGGTGCCGATATTTTTCTTCACTTTTGTGCGGGAGGGGTGGGTTTTGGAGGTTGATGATCGTGATGCCGTCCTTTTTGATTCAGGGGTTGGGGAGGGAGTTTCATTTTTCTTTCTCTCTGAACGACTTTTATGTTTTCTTTGTTTCCTGGTTCTCTGGAGAAGAAAAAAACTCAGCGTTATTTATGGATACCAGCTTTGATAATAAATTAACCTTTGAACTATCCACTCCGAGCGGGACTTACTTAGTTCGTCACTCAGACAGGAACAGTATGTGAATGCTCCCACCCAATTCACCAATTCCACTTACACCACAGATATATCTGTCCAGATACTCCCCACACGAGACAGGCTGGAGCCAAAAATATTTACTACATGACAGACCCTAAAGACAAAATTACAAAATAATCATAATGCCTTACACACAGAGAACAGACAGAAGCTGTCCTATCTCTACACATGAGTGCACAAGGAGGTAAGCAACCTGAAACACTAGCTAGCTACCCTCAAGAAGAAATATGCCTCAGCATGGCTTAGTACATCTGTTGATCATCAGAAGTTTCTTTCAGAAAAACAGGCTGCTATTTTCTAATGCAGAGTTATCCCATTTACATACTTTATCATTTCCTCCTTTAGATCATTACATGATTATCAAAACAGTAACTTTTTACAGAGAATGCAACCAAGTACAGCATTAACTTCTCAGTGGGTAAAAACGGCATACAACAGTAATTATAACAATGATAATAGACAATAGACAATAGGTGCAGAAGTAGACCATTCGGCCCCTCGAGTCTGCACCGCCATTCTGAGATCATGGCTGATCATTCACTATCAATACCCAGTCCCTGCCTTGTCCCCATATCCCTTGATTCCCCTATCCATCAGATATCTATCTATCTCCTTCTTGAAAGCATCCAGAGAATTGGCCTCCACCGTCTTCCGAGGTAGTGCATTCCACACCTGCACAACTCTTTGGTAGAAGAAGCTCTTCCTCAACTCTGTTTTAAATAACTGACCTCTTATTCTCAATCCATGCCCTCTGGTACTGGACTCTCCTAACATCTGGAACATATTTCCTGCCTCAATCCTATCAAGTCCTTTAATTATCTTAAACGTTTCAATCAGATCCCCTCTCAATCTCCTCAATTCCAGCGTGTACAAGCCCAATCTCTCCAATCTGTCTGCGTAAGACAGCCCTGCCATCCCAGGAATCAACCTAGGGAATCTACGCTGCACTTCCTCAACTGCCAGAATGTCCTTCCTTAAACCTGGAGACCAAAACTGAACACAATATTCCAGGTGTGGTCTCACCAGGGCCCTGTACATCCTTGCTCTTGTATTCAATTCCCCTTGTAACAAAGGCCAACATTCCATTTGTACAATGGACATTTGTACAATTTGTACATATGTACAACCATTTGGACATTATGCAATATCATGCCCCACATATTACCGACAGGTCTTCGAAGATCACCATTTCGACCCTTCGGTGAACCCGTGTAAATCCTGCCCGACTCTATTGTTGCTGTCAGTCTCTTTGGCAGTGTGCTTGGAGAGGAATGTAACGTTAATAGACTCATAAAAGTGTTGTGTACACATATGTTTAAATATAACTCCCAAGCCACTGAGCTCAGGGAATACCAAGCTTA